>NC_142528.1:14004547-14177047 GCF_964205215.1 Stylophora pistillata | reverse complement strand
AGGTCTGTACTGGCGACCTCGGTCAAGATCATTCTCCCATACAGACCTCCCGCTCGATTAATAAGAACTAATTATTACATCGCTCGGAGCCCCCGTGGGCAAGATGAAGCGAGTCATGTGTTCTGATTGGCTACCCGAGCGGGCAAGATGGGCCAATCTTGCCCGCTCAGGATTGCCCGCATTGATCCCGCGCGTGAAAAAAATAGAATTAGAACTACGTTCGTAATTCCTGGACAATTTCGGCAATGAAAACGCAAAAAGATAGTCAAAACAAAGAAAAAAGAAACGACTCTCGCGAGTTTGTTGTGCTACAAACTGACAGTTGGCTTTCTTTCCAGGCTTTCGAAGTAAACAAGCTTATATTATCAATGAGTTTTCAATTTATCTCTTTTACAAATAAAACGGCCGGAACAGGCTTTTAAAATGCAACTTCAGGTATTTTACTCGTCTAGATAGTAATCCAAAATTAATAAAAGTAACTTAAATTGGAAAGTAAATTTGGTTGGGGTGAAACGAAGACAACGGCATTATTTTTATGAGAAGCAATCATACACAGATATTTTTCAAACGAAAAACAACAACTCGAATGCCAAACAAATGAGAAGCTTTTGAAAAGTAGTTAGTTTGTGCACTGAAGATTACCTACCCCCTCAAAAGAGAAGATATTTAAGCTTCTGTAAAAGGAGATCAGAACTTGTTTCGATATTGGTTCGTTGTTCTCAAGGAACGACTTTATTGGTTTCGAAAACTTTGCGAAGAGAAAAAAGTCTGATTAGGAACATAGTCTGAAACCAATTCATCATAATAGTTCTAAATCGGTTTAAAATGATGGTTTATGAATTCAATATGTAGACTTTTGTTATCCTATGATGGGTTGTTGAGACCGGTTGTTCATTCGCACACTCAGTGATGTTTATAAACCACTGCATCAACCATGCTAAAACATTTGCAAGTTATTCAGGTTGAAACCCAATAGAAATAAAGTTTTATCGGTAGCAAAGTTGCAGTATGTTGTGTTATAACAAGCCTCCAGGTAACCGATGCGCTCTGTGGTAGAATCCTTATTGAAAGCTGTGTTTTTGTTCCTGACAACGAACTGCTGTGGCGTGCGGATTCACTTATCATGATTTACCATTAATTTTACCTGCATGCAGTTGAGGCTGGTTTTCTTGTAGTCAGTTATGTTTTGTCCTGGGCCTTTAATGCACTTTTAATCGATGTTTGTCATCGATTTAAAGAGGAGCAATGCGTTTGTAGCGCTGGAGGTAAAGATCGATAAACACATACCAATGAACACGTGAGGATGTTCCGCAAGAATGGCCCTTCAATGTCTTAAATCATACGATCTGGAACACTGAGCTCGCCGCTCACGTTCTTAATTTTATAAAACGAAAGGTCTCAGAGTTGATTAGGAACGGTTGCGGAAGTCGTGAGCTTAAGTAACTCTTTAACACTTGCGGAGCCTTCAGCTAGCAGCGAAAAAAACCGCATCTCGATAGACAGCAAGTCAGCAAGTCATCGGATTTTAAAGAGCCATTCACGAGTCATTGCACCTTATTGTTATTCCAGCCCAACGAATGAGAAGGAATCTCTGTATTTTCCATGGACATTCTAGAAAATTAAGGATTATATTGGCACAAATTTAGACAGTGGTACTTTCGGGGGTCAATGAATCTTGCGGGAAATATGAGAAGAATTTAACAATTAACAGGACTTTTCGGCTTTTAGGACGTCATTGACCTCAATTTATATTTTTGGTGGAAAGGTCATTAAAATCAGTCAATCAAATTGCGGCTCACGACTCACCACAATCAAGAGGCGATCTTTTCCTTTACATAATAAAGTTTGAAGCGACAGACCTGAATCAAATATTTCTAAAGTAAAAAGGGAATAAACATGTGAAAAATATATAAACTTTTGGAAGTCTTTTGGAAGTGTCTTCTAGGCTGGCCTTAAGTTGACCGAGATGACACATGAAGAAAAGAAAAGCTTACAGGAGGTGCCGGCTTGAAGCCCCAGTTATACAAGAGGTACATCGATGATACCCTGGCTAGAATGCCGAGCGCTGATGCTGCTGCCGAGTTTCTTTGTATCCCGAATGGCCTACACCCCGGCCTAACTTTTACGATGGAGTTCCCTGTAGATAACAAGATCCCTTTCATCGGCATTGAAATCGTCAAGAACGGAACTAAACTTCAAACTCAAGTTTACAGAAAACCAAAAGACACTGAATCAGTTGCTCCTGCACTTCCAAAGTCACACTGATAAACGCGATAAAGACTCTTTATTAAAGACAATAATACATCGTGCCGAGGCTTTCAATGCAGAATGTGCCAATTTGCGCTCTATATTTAGTCGCCTTGACTATCCGATTAGTCTTATTGATTCTGCTAGCAACAATTTTCTTTTTCGAAACACTTCAGCGAACAAAGCAGAAAGAAGGCAATGACGAATGTAGCATAGTAAGCATTAGTCTTCTCCAACTCAGCTTTACCATAACAGCACTTCGTTTCACCACCTTCAAACAATACTAATTGCTTCAATTGTATCTCCATTGTCTCGGAACGGCGCAAAGCGAAATTTTACAACTCCCGTTTGGGAATTCGTCAATTCAGATCTTAAGAGACCGAAGCTGGTTGTGAGCTTTTGCAACCTCATTCCGCCTGCAAAGCATCCTGGATACCCCACTTTTCCCGGGCGACGCTTTTGAATGGGCGCGATTCCGTAATGAAGTGGCCGCTAATGTGGTTCGGAAGCAGTTACGCCATCTTACCTATAAAATTGGCCCTACTTTGCAGCAACTTTTCGTGAGCAAGAAATTGGGGAAAGATCTTAAACCCAAAGAAATTAAGCCGTCAATTGTTAATAGGCAGTGTGTTGTTTATCTTTTTTCATGCATGTGATTTGTGCGATGCAAATTATGTCGGATAGACAGCCCGACACCTTCATCATCGCATTGCTGAGCACAAAAATTCAGCAATCGGTAGACATTTCTTAGAAACTCACAGAAACAACAACCTCTTGAAAGAAAACAAATTCCCAGTTTTAAGAAAGTACCAGGGCAAATTTGATTGTTTAGTATTTGAAATGCTCGTCATCAACAATCTTCAGCTTAATTTAAGTATCCAGACGGACTCCATACGTGAGAAACTTTTTGTTTAAAATTTTTAATCATCTTTTTCTCACGTTAAAGCTTTTAATCAGCTATTGTTTTTTAAGTATTTATAAACTAGAGTTCACAAACTTATTTTGACTTAATAATGACGTCTAGCCAACGTCGAAATGTCGTCGTCTTTTAGCAATTTTTTTAATCTTAAAATGATTTTAAGAAATGTTTTATCGCAATTTTTTATTGTTAAATGCTTTTCAAAATCACTTCTTGTTCGTTTAGTGATAGACACTAAAAAAAACCTTTTGAATTAGTCCTCCATCCAATCCAGATGGATTCGAGCGACTTATCTTGATTATCAGTGTGCAAAGGCATCGCGATCTCTGACCTTGTTCAATGTTAACTTTGGTCAGCCGATAACCTCGGGCGAGGCCGAAAAGCAAAACAAAAGACCTCTGGCAACTGACCGTTAATCGTTCCAATGGTTGATCCCAAATCATCCAAGCCACTAACTATGTCCAAGCTAATCAAGCTAAAGAAATCAATAGAGATCTGCTTTTTTTTTCGCTGCTACTTAAAGGATTCGCAGGTGTTACAGATTTACTTAAGCTCGCGATCTCTGCAACCGTTGTCAATCAGCTCTGAGAGCTTTCGTTTTGTAAAATTATGTGCGTGAGCGACGAACAATGAGCAACTCATTCTTCCAGAACATCCTCGCCTTTTCATGGACTACTTGCTTATCCGCGGTATTTACCTCCAGCACTAATTATGCCTTGCTCCTCTTTAAATCGACTACGAAACTCCATTAAAAAGTGCAGTACAAGCCCAGGAACTAAATTAACCGACTGAATACGGCTACAAATACTAAACAAGCCTCCATTGCACGTAAGTAAAGTTAATCGTTTGTGAGTGAATCTATATGCCATAGCGATTCATTGTTAAGAACAACGACACAAGTTTTCAATAAGGATTCTATCACATAGCGCACTCGTTACTCAGACGCCTCTTATGACATAATATTACACTACACCTTTGCTACCAGTAAAACATTAGTAGAGGGAACATGTTGAGTGAACATATTCCAACATTAATAACTTCCAAAAGTCTGAATAATGTTGATTCAAAGTGGTTTATCTCTATGAAGAGCATGCGAATAAACAACCGGGTCCAACAACCCTTCAAAGAACAACAATAGTGAATCCACTGATTTCATAAATCATTATCACAAATCGATGTAGAACTATTGTGATGAATTAGTTTTCAGACTATGTTCCCAACTATGATCAAACCTTCCTCTTCGTGATGTTTTCCAAACCCTCAAATTAGAGACATTGGTCCGGAACAACGACCACATTTTCGAACAAGCTCTGATCTCCTTAAAAATAGTTTTCTGATGGGAAGATATTCTTCAGTGCATAATGCTTGAACACAAATAGAGTGTTGGGGATTATTTTTATTTCTTAAAGAAAACAAACGAGATTCGGCTGACCATATCAAACTCACCGTTAATATACCGAGCAATCACTCACAAACACGCAAAATTTGCAACCTTTGGCTCGGTTTCTATGAGACGTATTAATAGTGATCAATGTTACCAACAGAATTTAAAAGATGAATGTTAAAGCTATTTTGGAAGTTATTTTTAGATACCAAAACTATAGGATTCAATGGGCCAAAACTCATCTTTTAACATTACGATTACGCATTTTTGAAGCCGTTCAAAGGCTCGTATTACCCTTATCGCATAAAATGGGTCTAAGACTGTGCACTTTTGCGCGTGCTCCGATCTCAGTTTTACCGCGATATTCGAAAAGAGCGAGATATTTCCTTTATTTTGGTACAAAATTTGTCTAGTTTGCGACCCACTTAGTTGGGTGAAATGGCCGCTCGAGTTGGAGCACTCCCACAGGTTTTACTTCTTGTATTCTGCGGATCCGTAAAAGCTGTGAAAGAACTAATCGGGGGATTCCGGGCATTCGTTACCTTTGTTCACATGTAGTAATAACAAGTAAGTAATTCGTTCGTCTTATTAAAGTCCGAGTTTCTAGTTTGGTATATTCCAAGGCGTCGCATAATTGAAAGGTAGTAGGAACAATGAAAGGTCTTTCATCGTTGTTCTGAGCTTAGAGCTAATCCGGGTGCCACACATTTCTGCATAAACTCTATTCTCCTTTCCATCATCGTTATAAATAACTTTTCGTCTTAACATTATTTACCAGGTTAGAGGAACTGAGTCATGACGAGGGGTGGATACCAGAAAATAACCATCACAGACCAGACAGAAAAAGCCAGTTTTATTTCTCTCCTCTTCTTTCGATGGATGAATGTCTTCTTCAAGATAGGAAGTCAAAGGACTTTAGAGGAAAGCGACTTCCTACCCCTTTCAAGAGAAAACTCCACCGAATTTCTCACCAAACGCCTTCAAACAAGTTGGAACAAAGAGAAAGCTGACTGCAAAGGGAGCGGAAAAAAACCAAAACTTTGGAGAAGCCTATTGAAAATGATCTCTTTTACGGAAGCAAAGATTATTTTACTTGCTTATGCATTATACACGCTTCGACGCTTTCTTCAGCCTCTCTTTCTTGGTTATCTGATTTATTCGCTGATGGAAGCTGAGCCACTGAAAAACATTCTTTTGTACTGTTGTGTGGTGGCTATGGGCATTACTGATCTAATTGGGTTAGTCATGAGAAATCAGTTTGCTTATTCTTGTGATGTGATTGGTTTTAGAATGAGCAGTGCTCTGAAAAGTCTACTTTACCACAAGGTAAGCAATTAATATATACACTTGAGCCACAAAGGCACGAGTTATAAAGTTTCATACCAAAGAGAAGAGCAAAACATAAGGAGTTAACTTATATTTAATGGAAGATACCCCTTGGTTTACTGCAGTTTTTACGATATCCATTGCATAAATTTGGTGTTTTTACCTGTTTTGCAGATAATGCAACTCAATAAAACTGAATTATTCAAATTTTCAATTGGTCACACCATTGACCTTGTATCAAACGATGTTCAGCGACTGGAAGGGCAAACCGTCCTATTCTTTTTCCACGCCATTCTTGACCTTTTCGTAGTCGTACCTGTCACAGCAGTGTTACTCGGGTATTTCATCGGTTGGCAGGCACTTTTGGGAGCCACATGCCTTTGTATTCTGGTGCCATATTTCATGGGATTGTCTTATATCAAGGCTGAGCTTCATTGCAGTACCGCAGCAATTACCGATAGGCGTATATCTTTGGTGAACCAGGTAATCTCAGGGATTCGAGCCATCAAAACACATGCATGGGAGGATGCATACCAAGAAAAGATCAAAAGGACACGAAGGTAAGAAAAGTAGACGTTACAATTGATGCTGAGTCAGTCAAAGCCTCTGCTTCCAGCTGTATGACATTGTACGCTTGAAATAACTCACTACCGTTGTTCACACCTATCAAACCGGTAGTTCCACCATTCCTTCTCTTTGTTCGTAATTTATGCGTTGCTGACAAGGCATGAGAAAAAAACAAGTTCGGTTGTGCGGTTGACCAGACCAAGATGAATAGAAGAACTGGCCAAGTCTTGATTTGCAACATGCATCAAAAAAGGCTGCATAAAAATTTCCGAAGTACAGTATATGTAAGCCAGCAAAAGGCGATGCATAGATACATTCTTTTCAGGAATAATACAGGGAATCCCGAGCAGAAGAGATGGCACTTTTTTCCCCGGTAACCTATGGGAAAACAAACATGGCTTCATAACCACCACTTGCGACGCTCTCCGGAATTCAATTATCTGGATAGTCTGATGCACTGTTATTATGCGGATGGATAAATTTCGAGACATTATCTAAATTCTTTCGTTTGTTACTGAAATAAGTTTTATTTATTCCCTTTATTTGCAGTGAGGAGATTAAATGGATCGGCAGGAAGAGTGTTTTACTGTCAAGTGTTGCTGCCTTGGAGTACACTTCAGTGCCACTAACTATGCTCACATCAGTTATTACACTGGTGCTAACGGGTCATCCCCTCACACCTTTCAATGTATATATGCTTCTCTCATTTGTTAACGTGGCAAGAGTTTGCTTTTGCTATTACGTACCCCATGGTTTCTTAAATGCATATGAGGCTTATGCCTGCCTCAAAAGGATTGAAGATTTTCTCTTTTTAAAAGATTTAAGCAGTATTCTCAGAGGAGGCAGTTTTAAGGCAGGAGAAAATGTCTCACATCGACACGACAAAACTGCTGAGGTTGCCGGCGTTATTGTTCAAGAGAAAACCCATTCTATTAGGAAAGCCGTCCTTGGGGTGTCAATTTTGACATCGAAGGAAAAGATGCACGAAACTGGATTCCTTCTTAAAGATGTTCAATTCTCCGTCGCGCCACAAGCTTTAACAGTCATTACTGGCCCTGTAGGCAGTGGAAAATCTTTTCTTCTCCGAGCTATTGCTGGCGAAGAGTCAGTCACAGCTGGGACAGTAACCTGGCCATCTTCACTAGCTTACGTGCCTCAGACATCTTGGGTCTACTCTGGGACAATAAGACAAAACATTTTGTTTGGTCTGCCCTACGATGAACCCAAGTACCTAACTGTAGTTGAAGCATGCTGTCTTGTGGAAGACTTTCATACATTTCCAAACGGTGACCAAACAGTTGTAGGTGAACGAGGTGCCGTTCTCAGCGGAGGTCAGCGCGCAAGAGTGAGCTTGGCAAGAGCAGTATACATGGATGCAGACCTTTACTTATTGGATGACCCTTTGAGTGCCGTGGACAAGAAAGTTGGTCAACATATCTTTGCAAAATGCATAAAGGGTATATTGAGTTACAAAACGAGGTTGTTGGCGTCCCACCAAAAAGAACACTTCCATGAAGCTAATGAAATTATTGTTTTGTGTAAGGGGCGTGTGTTGGAAAACGGAACTTTTGCAGAGCTTCAGAAAAAGGGGATTGTAAGCACAACTCTTGACTCAACTATTGAAGACTCTTTCAAGGGTAGCACGTCAGAATCGAGATCTGTTACAGAGAATGAAGATTATTCAGATGAAGATAGCGTGGTGCCTATAAAAAATCAAGTAAAGGAACTGGAAATATCGGCTGAAGACCGTGCAATTGGAGGGGTGACTATCAAGGTTTACTGGGATTACTTCAGGAGTGGACTACACCCTTGTGCAATCTTCGGAATTACCTGTTTCTGTCTCTTCACTCAAGGTACGTTTGACAACTTGTCAGTGTCGACAGGCAGGACATCGTCTAAGTTGCAGTTCGTTCTACATTTTAGCGATTTCCCAAGTAAAAGTAAAATTTAGTACGAAAGCTGTACCAGACACTGATAATCAAGAATCTTGTGCGTAACTAGATTAACGATTTACTAGTTGGTCGTTTTTCCAATCTTCATTACATACCAGACTGTTACAAATAATTTCCATGTATTGTTTTTTAAGGTTGCCAGCGGAACTCTTTCGATATCTTATCAAGTTGACATCCAACCCTTCGTAGTCATTTATTTCAAATTGCATTACTGATTTTCACATTTTTATTGCTACGAGGTTGACAGGATTTCTAAATCTATGACCCTCTAAAATAATATGACTTAAATGTCCTGTTATTCCACATAATCTTTAGCTTTTCCGTCTCCAAATGTATCTCGCGCAAACGATATTTCCTTTCAGTGTGTTTGACCTCATTTCCTTTTTTCATAGTCATGATAGTTTTACCTGATGTATGGCTGTCGTTTTTGACAAAGAAAACTCAAGAAGAACAGAAAGACGACGCAAACTTCATCATCTTTGGCTGTCTAGTGCTTATATCCTTCATATTTGCCGCTATCAGAGCAGTTATTCTCCTTTGGGCTTCTATAAGATGCTCTAAACGCCTTCACGAAAAAATGGTAGAAACTATTCTGAGAGCACCTGTTGCATTCTTTGATTCTAACCCTGTTGGAAGAGTTCTTAATCGTTTTTCTAAAGACATAGCCTGTGTAGACGAGCTTCTACCCAAATCGTATCTATTTTCTATCCAGATGATCTTGCAAATGCTCGCTTCAATTCTTATACCCACGGTTGCCAATCCCTCGCTTCTTTTTGTTTTTGTTCCATTACTTGTTGCAGGTGTGTACATCGTTAGGTATTTCTTAGCAACTTCGAGACAGCTAAAAAGGTTAGAGTCAATAAGTCGAAGCCCTGTGTATTCGCATTTCTCGGAGACCCTAAATGGGTTGGAGACGATTCGCACAAGTGGAAGACAGAGAGACTTTGTGGAACAGTTTAACAGGTACTTTTCAAAGTGAGAGCAAACAACACCAAAACGGTTACGGATTTTTTAAATTAATTAATAGCAACTCGGAATTTCATCATTTAAATAACAATGAAGCTCAAATTTTCTCTTTGAGGAGATGATCTACGCTAGCTTAGAAAGCAAGTATTCTCTATACTTTTCTATGGTCTCTTTTAAAGTAGCGTTCGTACGATAAGCTTTGTGGAAAGCACCCTATGTTGTTGACAGTAACCAAAAAATCAGCATTCGCGGACGTTGGAGGAAAAGAGATTTAGTATAGGTAATAACACGATTTCGAGGGGAATTTGGTGTCAAAGACAAGACCGTCCAAATTCAACAATGCGCGCGCACCACTGGTAATTTGCTCTCGTGTTACATGAAAATTGCAATCGCTTTCAGCCCATAAGAAGCGCGTAATTTTTTATGCATATCATTAATAATGAAATATATTCCTGTTGTGCAACAGATGAAAGAGGCATGTCGGTCATTTTTAAATTAAAATGGTAATTTTATCATTTTCTGTTCAGATTCCAGGATGTTCATACCCAATCGTACATCATGTTGCAAGCAAGCGAAAGATGGCTTGCTATACGTTTTACATTTCTCTGCACCCTCTTCATATGTGCAGTGGCTCTAGCGGCAATATTTGTTTCTCAAGATGCCGGTAGGTGTCTAACAGACTGATTATCTATGAATAATGCTAACAATCTGGTACTTGGCGTGGTACAATTTACGTAACATTCTGCTCGTTGAGTTTCAAATTGATATCGACAATAAGAACAAGCTGTGCTTCACTTGCGCCAATAAATTTCCTTCTTTTATCTTTAAGTTTCCTAGGGAAGTTCTTTTGTTGTTATCGAAAAGCTTTCGCGGATAAAATCATTAAACCACAACACGAAAAAACAAACCTATTATGCACACACCGCCTCCAGGTTTGCTCAATGGATAGAGCACTGGACTGTATTGCGGGAGGTCAAGGGTTCGAGTCCCGGCCGGACCAACACTCAAGGTCTTGAAATAATTGAGAAGAATGCGCTACCTTTCAATAACATCAAGAAATGGTTAGATATTCCAGTCTTCTCGGATGGGGACGAATAAATGGAGGTCCCGTCACCTACAGGATTAGGGGTAGGAGACCCCCTCTGTGATGGATGTCCTCCCCTGGGTTGGGATGGGTGGGCTAATAATATTCGAATGTATTTAGTACGAGTCGTTCGCTCATTGTACATCTCCAATTGAAATAAATGAACAGACAGACAGACTCCAGGATATTTGACTTGCTTTTGATTTCTCGTGCACTTTTCTAAGCCTCATAAAATTATTCTATCGATAGCTTTTGCAGGGCTGGGGCTGGTTTACGTCTTTGAGATCCTGGATGAGATGGATTATTCTGTCCGTAAAACAGCGGAAATAGAGAATTTTATGACGTCAGTTGAACGAATAATGTCATATACCAAACTTGAGAGTGAGCCTGGGTACAAAGATCAGAGACTTCCACCTCAAAACTGGCCCTTTCAGGGAAATATTACCTTTCAAGACGTGTCGATGACGTACTATCCAGGCGGACCTCAAGTGCTGAAAGAAGTAAATCTTCACATAGAAGGAGGAAGCTGTGTTGGTATTGCAGGTCGCACGGGAGCAGGAAAGTCGTCATTTGTGTCAGCTCTTCTGCGCATGCCAGACGCCCAAGGTGTCATAATGATCGATGACGTTCCACTTAAGGGAATTAATCTTCAAGAGGCTCGGCGATGTATATCTGTTCTTGGCCAAAGTCCTGTTCTTTTCAGTGGATCATTAAGAAGAAATCTAGATCTCTTCGAGCAATTTGAAGATGTAGAGTTATGGCGAGCTCTAGAAGATGTTCAACTGAAAGAACTGGTGGAAAATCAGAAAGGACAGTTAAATTACGAATTAGTGGAACATGGCGCAAACTTCAGTGTTGGAGAACGGCAGTTAATTTGCTTAGCCCGTGTTTTGTTAAAAAAAAGCAAGATTGTCATCTTAGATGAACCCACTGCACACGTGGATCCAGCAACAGAGCAAACAGTTTGGAGAGTAGTGCGAGAGAAACTGAAGGGCTCCACTGTAATCATCATAGCTCATCGCCTGAAAACTATCAGAGACTGTGACATGATTTTAATTATGAAAAATGGTCAGATCGTTGAGCGCATGAAGTTTCAGGATGTGCCATAAACTCCTAAATTTCTTGACTTTCTAAAACCTTTTGAAATTATCTGTGAAATTAAACCTAGCCCCCAGGCCAATGCAACTTCATATATCTTGCTCTTTTAATGATACAAAAGTGAGCAGCACCACTCGAACTGAAATAGCAAAGACTTGGTTTATCATCCTACCCGTTCCGTCTGACAATAGCAGAATTTGTCAAGGAGTTTTTACAAGTAACTTAAATAAGCTTTTTTATATGCACATAGCAAATATGATGCCTACTTTTGACCTTAACCGTAGTGTGAAGCAGGGGAAAGTAACCGCAAGGCGAGATAAAGGTGTTGTACGTGTATGAGAGCGTGATATACATTTGGGGTCACATATTTAGTATTTCTTCCATCAGTTTATACCATCATGTTCAAGTGTCTTTAGAGGGAATAGTTGCCAATAAAGGTTACCTCAAATATATATTGGTCTATGAACAGGCGGACGAATTGATAGGTGCATTTGAGAAGACCTTGTTTTGAATTAAACTTAAGATTAAGACTTTACGGCTCACTGCGTTATTTATGCTGTGGAGGCCAGGTAATAGGCGAGCTAGTAATCATGACTAATTAAATTCCTTATTATCCAACTACACCTAGACGAGTACAAATAACGCCATAGACGAGTACAAATATCACGCGGTATTTGTACTCCAGAGTACCGGTTACACAGGTTTTCTCGCATCGCGCAAGCGAAGAATTGAATTGAAGTTACGAAAAGAAAAAATGGAGGACAATTTGAATCATATTTCTGACGACGAAGAGTCGGAATGGCTGGCAAATATAGATCCAAGTTTACTTGATGAATCGAGCGAAGAAAAAACAGCTAGACGACCCGGAAATTTCTTCATTTATTGAAGAAAATAGAAACAGCGACACAACAACGCGCCAATTCCGTTTCGCTTCGCATACTTCTGTCACGCACTCCCCGTAAATAAATATCCGCGAAATTCGCGCGCACTGAAAAAAAAATTTAGCGTGTTGGATAATAAATAATTTATTAGACGTTTTGTTGTGTAGTATCACTGAGTATTTTTACTCGTTATTTGTATTTTGACGAGCCCCTCGGATGAGTCAAAATACGGCACAACTCGTAAAAATACTCAGCGATACTACACAACAAAACGTCCAATAAGATATATTCATTATATCGCTGTGTCTCACAAGGACTGGGAACTACCGAATTCCCGAATTTGATCGGCTGGAATCAATATCATTGAAAGCGGTCTAGATTTTCCCATCTAGACCGGCATATAGACCAGTCTAGAAAAAGAAGGTACAAAGAATATAAAAAGTTGGCACAGCCATGTAATAAACATCTCATTACCCGAGCTGGGTCGGTCTGTATGGGAGAATCTTGACCTCGGTCGCTGGTACAGACCTCATTGCGTTCGGTCGGTACTGGCGACCTCGGTCAAGATTATTGTCCCATACAGACCTCCCGCTCGGTTAATAAGAACTAATTATTACATCGCTCGATGCGCTCGGGGGTAAGATGAAGCGAATCCTGTGTTCTGTTTGGCTACCCAAGCGGGCAAGATGCGCCCATCTTAATTTAATTTAATTTATTTAATTTAATTTAATTTAATTTAATTTATTTTATTTTATTTAATTTAATTTAATTTAATTTAATTTAATTTAATTTATTTAATTTAATTTAATTTAATTTAGTCCATTTTCACTGCATTAAGTTTTGCAGTGGGGAAGGACTAGAAAGGAACATAGGAACCATTCGTGCTAGTCCACCCTCCCACCCATCCCACCCCAGGGGAGGACATCCATCACACAGTAATCTCGTGTGTGGGAAATTAACGTCTCCTACCCCAACCCTGCAGGATTGCCCGCATTGATACCGCGCATAAAAACAATACAATTAGAACTGCGTTCGTAATTCTTGGACAATTTCGGCAATGGAAACGCGAAAAGATAGTCAAAACAAAGAAAAAAGAAACGACTCTCATGAGTTTGTTGTGCTACAAACCCAGTTGGCTTTCTTTCCAGGCTCTAGAAGTAAACAAGCTTATATTATTAATGAGTTTTCAATTTATCTCTTTTACAAATAAAACGGCCGTAACAGGCTTTTAAAAGGCAACCTCAGGTATTTGACTCGTCTAGATGGTAATCCAAAATTAATAAAAGTAACTTTAATTGGAAAGTAAATTTGGAGGGGGTGAGTCGAAGACAGCGGCATTTTTTTTTATGAGAGAAGTCATACACAGATATTTTTCAAACGGAAAGCAACAACTCGAATGTAAAACAAATGAGAAGCTTTTGAAAAGTAGTTAGCTTGTGCACTGAAGATAATCTACCCCCTCAAAAGAGAAGATATCTAAGCTTCTGTAAAAGGAGATCAGAACTTGTTTCGATATTGGATCGTTGTTCTCAAGGAACGACTTTATTGGTTTCGAAAACTTTGCGAAGAGAAAAAAGTCTGATTAGGAACATAGTCTGAAACCAATTCATCATAATAGTTCTACATCGGTTTAAAATGATGGTTTGTGAATTCAATATGTAGACTTTTGTTATCCTATGATGGGTTGTTGAGACCGGTTGTTCATTCTCACAGTCAGTGATGTTTATAAACCACTGCATCAACCATGCTAAAACATTTGCAAGTTATTCAGGTTGAAACCCAATAGAAATAATGTTTTATCGGTAGCAAAGTTGCAGTATGTTGTATTATAACAAGCGTCCAGGTACCGGATGCACTCTGTGGTAGAATCCTTATTGAAAGCTGTGTTTTTGTTCCTGACAACGAACCGCTATGGCGTGCGGATTTTCTTATCATGATTTACCATTAACTTTACCTACATGCAGTTGAGGCTGGTTTTCTTGTAGTCAGTTATGTTTTGTCCTGGGCTTTTAATGCACTTTTAATCGATGTTTGCCATCGACTTAAAGAGGAGCAATGCGTTTGTAGCGCTGGAGGTAGAGATCGATAAACAAATACCCATGAACGCGTGGGGATGTTCCGCAAGAATGGCCCTTCAATGTCTTAAATCATATGATCTGGAACACTGAGCTCGCCGCTCACGTTCTTAATTTTATAAAACGAAAGGTCTCAGAGCTGATTAGCAACGGTTGCGGAGGTCGTGAGCTTAAGTAACTCTGTAACACTTGCGGAGCCTTACGCTGGCGGCGAAAAAAACCGCACCTCGATAGACAGCAAGTCAGCAAGTCATTGGATTTTAAAGAGCCATTCACGAGTCATTGCCCCTTATTATTATTCCAGCTCAAGGAATGAGAAGAAATCTCTGTATTTTTAATGGACATTCTAGAAAATTAACGATTATATTGGCACAAATTTAGACAGTGGGACTATCGGTTGTCAATGAATCTTGCGGGAAATTTGACAATTAACAGGACTTTTCGGTTTTTAGGACGTCATTAACCTCAATTTATATTTTTGGTGGACCGGTCAATCAAAGTCAATCAAATTGCGGCTCACGACTCACCACATTCAAGTGGCGATCTTTGCCTTTGCATAATAAAGTTTGAAGCGACAAACCTGAATCAAATATTTCTCAACTAAAAAGGGAATAACCATGTGGAAAATATATAAACTTTTGGAAGTCTTTTGGAAGTGTCTTCTAGGCTGGCCTTAAGTTGACCGAGATGACACATGAAGAAAAGAATGGCTTGATGCCCCAGTTATTCAAGAGGCACATCGATGATACCCTGGCTAGAATGCCGAGCGCTGATGCTGCTGCCGAGTTTCTTAGTATCCTGAATGGCCTTCACCCCGGTCTAACTTTTACGATGGAGTTCCCTGTAGATAACAAGATCCCTTTCATCGGCATTGAAATCGTCAAGAACGAAACTAAACTTGAAACTCAAGTTTACAGAAAACCAACAAGCACTGGATCAGTTGTTCCCGCACTTCCAAAGTCACACTGATAAACGCTATAAAGACTCTTTATTAAAGACAATAATACATCGTGCCTATGTCTTGTCTTCTACAACAGAGGCTTTCAATGCAGAATGTGTCAAGTTGCGCTCTATATTTAGTCGCCTTTACTATCCGATTAGTATTATTGATTCTGCTAGCAACAATTTTCTTTTTCGAAACACATCAGCGAACAAAGCAGAAAGAAGGCAATGACGAAAGTAGCATAGTAAGCATTAGTTTTCTATTTAAAGATCAAGTGGCCGCTAATGCGGTTCGGAAGCACTTACGCGATCTTCGCTATAAGATTGGCCCTACTTTGGAACCACTTTTCGTGAGCAAGAAATTGGGGAAAGATCTTAAACCCAAAGAAATTAAGCCGTCAATTGTTAATAGGCAGTGTGTTGTTTATCTTTTTTCATGCATGTGATTTGTGCGATGCAAATTTTGTCGGATAGACAGCCTGACACCTTCATCAACGCATTGCTGAGCACAAAAATTCGACAGAGGGTAGACATTTCTTAGAAACTCACGGAAACAACAACCTCTTGAAAGAAAACAAATTCCCAGTTTTAAGAAAGTACCAGGGCAAATTTGATTGTTTAGTATTTCAAATGCTGTTCATCTTCAGCTTAATTTAAATATCCAGACGGACTTCATACGTGAGAAACTTTTTGTTTAACATTTTTAATCATCTTTTTCTCACGTTACAGCTTTTAATCAGCCATTGTTAAGTATTTATAGACTAGAATTCACAAACTTATTTTGACTTAATAATGACGTCTAGCCAACGTCGAAATGTCGTCGTCAATTTTTTTAATCTTAAAATGATTTTAAGAAATGTTTTATCGCAATTTTTTATTGTTAAATGCTTTTCAAAATCACTTCTTGTTCGTTTAGTGATAGACACTAAAAAAAACCTTTTGAATTAGTCCTCCATCCAATCCAGATGGATTCGAGCGACTTATCTTGATTATCAGTGTGCAAAGGCATCGCGATCTCTGACCTTGTTCAATGTTAACTTTGGTCAGCCGTTAACCTCGGGCGAGGCCGAAAAGCAAAACAAAAGACCTCTGGCAACTGACCGTTAATGGTTGATCCCAAATCATCCAAGCCACTAACTATGTCCAAGCTAATCAAGCTAAAGAAATCAATAGAGATCTGTTTTTTTATTTCGCTGCTACTTAAAGGATTCGCAGGTGTTACAGATTTACTTAAGCTCGACTTCTGCAACCGTTGTTAATCAGCTCTGAGAGCTTTCGTTTTGTAAAATCATGTGCGTGAGCGACGAACAATGAGCAACTCATTCTTCCAGAACATCCTCACCTTTTCATGGACTACTTGCTTATCCGCGATATTTACCTCCAGCACTAATTATGCCTTGCTCCTCTTTAAATCGACTACGAAACTCCATTAAAAAGTGCAGTACAAGCCCAGGAACTAAATTAACCGACTGAATACGGCTACAAATACTAAACAAGCCTCCATTGCACGTAAGTAAAGTTAATCGTTTGTGAGTGAATCTATATGCCATAGCGATTCATTGTTAAGAACAACGACACAAATTTTCAATAAGGATTCTATCACATAGCGCACTCGTTACTCAGACGCCTCTTATGACATAATATTACACTACACCTATGCTACCAGTAAAACATTAGTAGAGGGAACATGTTGAGTGAACATATTCCAACATTAATAACTTCCAAAAGTCTGAATAATGTTGATTCAAAGTGGTTTATCTCTCTGAAGAGCATGCGAATGAACAACCCGGTCCAACAACCCTTCAAAGAACAAGAATAGTCAACCCACTGATTTCATAAATCATCATCACAAGTCGATGTAGAACTATTGTGATGAATTAGTTTTCAGACTATGTTTCCAATCAAACCTTTCTCTTCGTGATGTTTTCCAAACCCTCAAATTAGAGACATTGGTCCGGAACAACGACCACATTTTCGAACAAGCTCTGATCTCCTTGAAAATAGTTTTCTGATGGGAAGATATTCTTCAGTGCATAATGCTTGAACACAAATAGAGTGTTGGGGATTATTTTTATTTCTTGAAGAAAACAAACGAGATTCGGCTGACCATATCAAACTCACCGTTAATAAAAGCTTATACCAAGCAATCACTCACAAACACGCAAAATTTGCAACCTTTGGCTCGGTTTCTATGAGACGTATTAATAGTGATCAATGTTACCAACAGAATTTAAAAGATGAATGTTAAAGCTATTTTGGAAGTTATTTTTAGATACCAAAACTAGAGGATTCAATGGGCCAAAACTCGTCTTTTAAAATTACGATTACGCAACTTTGAAGCCGTTCAAAGGCTCGTATTACCCTTATCGCATAAAATGGGTCTAAGACGGTGCACTTTTGCGCATGCTCCGATCTCAATTTTACCGCGATATTCGAAAAGAGCGAGATATTTCCTTTATTTTGGTACAAAATTTGTCTAGTTTGCGACCCACTTAGTTGGGTGAAATGGCCGCTCGAGTTGGAGCACTCCCACAGGTTTTACTTCTTGTATTCTGCAGATCCGTAAAAGCTGTGAAAGAACTAATCGGAGGATTCCGGACATTCGTTACCTTTGTTCACATGTAGTAATAACAAGTAAGTAATTCGTTCGTCCTATTAAAGTCCGAGTTTCTAGTTTGGTATATTCCAAGGTGTCGCATAATTGAAAGGTAGTAGGAACAATAAAAGGTCTTTCATTATTGTTCTGAGCTTAGAGCTAATGCAGGTGCCACACATTTCTGTATGAATTCTATTCTCCTTTGCATCATCGTTATAAATAACTTTTCGTCTTAACATTATTTACCAGGTTAGAGGAACTGAGTCATGACGAGGGGTGGATACCAGAAAATAACCATCACAGACGAGACAGAAAAAGTCAGTTTTATATCTCTCCTTTTCTTTCGATGGATGAATGACATCCTCAAGATAGGAAGTCAAAGAACTTTAGAGGAGAGCGACTTCCTACCCCTTTCAAGAGAAAACTCCACCGAATTTCTCACCGAACGCCTTCAAACAAGCTGGAACAAAGAGAAAGCTGAATGCAAAGGGAGCGGAAAAACACCAAAACTTTGGAGAAGCCTATTGAAAATGATCACTTTTACGGAAGCAAAGATTATTTTACTTGCTTATGCATTATACACGCTTCGACGCTTTCTTCAGCCTCTCTTTCTTGGTTATCTGATTTATTCGCTGATGGAAGCTGAGCCACTGAAAAACATTCTTTTGTACTGTTGTGTGGTGGCTATGGGCATTACTGACCTGATTGGGGTAGTCATGAGAAATCAGTTGGGTTATTCTTGTGACGTGATTGGTTTTAGAATGAGCAGTGCTCTGAAAAGTCTAATTTACCACAAGGTAAGCAATTAATATATACACTTGAGCCACAAAGGCACGAGTTATAAAGTTTCATACCAAAGAGAAAAGCAAAACATAAGGAGTTAACTCATATTTGATGGAAGATACCCATTGGTTTACTGCAGTTTTTACGATATCCGTTGTATAAATTTGGTGTTTTTACCTGTTTTGCAGATAATGCAACTCAATAAGACTGAATTATTCAAATTTTCAATTGGTCACACCATTGACCTTGTATCAAACGATGTTCAGCGACTGGAAGGGCAAACCGTCATATTCTTTTTCCTCGCCATTCTTGACCTTTTCGTAGTCGTACCTGTAACAGCAGTGTTACTCGTGTATTTCATCGGTTGGCAGGCACTTTTGGGAGCCACATGCCTTTGTATTCTAGTGCCATATTTCATGGGATTGTCTTATATCAAGGCTGAGCTTCATTGCAGTACCGCAGCAATTACCGATAGGCGTATATCTTTGGTGAACCAGGTAATTTCAGGGATTCGAGCCATCAAAACACATGCATGGGAGGATGCATACCAAGAAAAGATCAAAAGGACACGAAGGTAAGAAAAGTAGACGTTGCAATTGATGCTGAGTCAGTGAAAGCCTCTGCTTCCAGCTGTATGACATTGTACGCTTGAAATAACTCACTACCGTTGTTCACACCTGTCAAACCGTTAGTTTCACCATTCCTTCCCTTTGTTCGTAATTTATGCGTTGCTGACAAGGCATGATAAAAAAACAAGTTCGGTTGTGCGGTTGACCAGACCAAGATGAATAGAAGAACTGGCCAAGTCTTGATTTGCAACATGCGTCAAAAAAGGCTGCATACAAATTTCCGAAGTACAGTATATGTAAGCCAGCAAAAGGCGATGCATAGATACATTCTTTTTAGGAATAATACAGGGAATCCCGAGCAGACAAGATGGCACTTTTTTCCCCGCTCCGGTAACCTATGGGAAAACAAACATGGCTTCATAACCACCACTTCCGACGCTCTCCGGAATTCAATTATCTGGATAGTCTGATGCACTGTTATTATGCGGATGGATAAATTTCAAGACAGTATATAAATTCTTTCGTTTGTTACTGAAGTAAGCTTTATTTATTCCCTTTATTTGCAGTGAGGAGATTAAATGGATCGGCAGGAAAAGTGTTTTTCTGTCAAGTGTTGCTGCCTTGGAGTACACTTCAGTCCCACTAGCTATGCTGACATCAGTTATTACACTGGTGCTAACGGGTCATCCCCTCACACCTTTCAATGTATTTATGCTTCTCTCATTTGTTAACGTGGCAAGACTTTGCTTTTGCAATTACGTACCCTATGGTTTCTTAAATGCATATGAGGCTTATGCCTGCCTCAAAAGGATTGAAGATTTTCTCTTTTTAAAAGATTTAAGCAGTATTCTCAGAGGAGGCAATTTTAAGGCAGGAGAAAATGTCCCAGATCGACACGAAAAAACTGCTGAAGTTCTCGGCGTTATTGTTGAAGAGAAAACCCATTCTATTAGGAAAGCCGTCCTTGAGGTGTCAATTTTGACATCGAAGGAAAAGATGCACGAAACTGGATTCCTTCTTAAAGATGTTCAATTCTCCGTCGCGCCACAAGCTTTAACAGTCATTACTGGCCCTGTAGGCAGTGGAAAATCTTTTCTTCTTCGAGCTATTGCAGGCGAAGAGTCAGTCACAGCTGGGGCAGTAACCTGGCCATCTTCACTAGTTTACGTGCCTCAGACACCTTGGGTCTACTCTGGAACAATAAGACAAAACATTTTGTTTGGTCAGCCCTACGATGAACCCAAGTACCTAACTGTAGTTGAAGCATGCTGTCTTGTGGAAGACTTTCATGCATTTCCAAACGGTGACCAAACAGTTGTAGGTGAACGAGGTGCCGTTCTCAGCGGAGGTCAGCGCGCAAGAGTGAGCCTGGCAAGAGCAGTATACATGGATGGAGACCTTTACTTATTGGATGACCCTTTGAGTGCCGTGGACAAGAAAGTTGGTCAACATATCTTTGCAAAATGCATAAAGGGTATATTGAGTTACAAAACGAGATTGTTGGCGTCCCACCAAAAAGAACACTTCCATGAAGCTAATGAAGTTATTGTTTTGTGCAAGGGGCGTATGTTGGAAAACGGAAGTTTTGCTGAGCTTCAGAAAAAGGGGATTGTAAGCACAACTCTTGCTTCAAGTTTTGAAAACTCTTTGATTGGCAGCACGTCAGAATCGAGAGAGTCTATTACAGAGAATGAAGATCACTCAGATGAAGATAGAGTGGTGCCTATAAAAAATCATGTAAAGGAACTGGAAATATCGGACGAAGACCGTGCTATTGGAGGGGTGACTATCAAGGTTTACTGGGATTACTTCAGGAGTGGACTACACCCTTGTGCAATCTTCGGAATTACCTGTTTGTGCCTCTTCACTCAAGGTACGTTTGACAACTTGTCAGTGTCGACAGGCATGACCTTGTCTAAGTTGCAGTTCGTTGTACATTTTAGCGATTTCCCTCGTAAAAGTAACATTCAGTACGAAAGCTCTACTAGACTCTGATAATCAAGAATCCTGTGTGTAACTAGATTAACGATTTACAAGTTGGTCGTTTTTCCAATCTTCATTACATACCAGACTGTTAAAAATAATTTCCATGTATTGTTTTTGAAGTTTGCCAGTGGAACTCTCTCGATATCTTAGCAAGTTGACATCAAACCCTTCGTAGTTATTTATTTCAAATTTCATTACTGATTATCACATCTTTATTGCTACGGAGTTGACAGGATTTCTAAATTACCACCCTCTAAAATAATATGACTTAAGTCTCGTGTTATCCTACTTAGCCTTTAGCTTTTCCGTCTCCAAATGTATCTTGCGCAATCGATATTTCCTTTCAGTATGTTTGACCTCATTTCCTTTTTTCATAGTCACGATAGTTTTACCTGATGTATGGCTGTCGTTGTTGACAAAGAAAACTCAAGAAGAACAGAAAGACGACGCAAACTTCATCATCTTTGGCTGTCTAGTGCTTATATCCTTCATATTTGCCGCTATCAGAGCAGTTATTCTCCCTTGGGCTTCTATAAGATGCTCTAAACGCCTTCATGATAAAATGGTAGAAGCTATTCTGAGAGCACCTGTTGTATTCTTTGATTCTAACCCTGTTGGAAGAGTTCTTAATCGGTTTTCTAAAGACATAGGCTGTGTAGACGAGCTTCTACCCAAATCGTATCTAATTTCTATCCAGATGATCTTGCAAATGCTCGCCTCAATTCTTATACCCACGGTTGCCAATCCCTGGCTTCTTTTTGTTTTTGTTCCATTACTTGTTGCAGGTGTGTACATCGTTAGGTATTTCTTAGCAACTTCGAGACAGCTGAAAAGGTTAGAGTCAATAAGTCGAAGCCCTGTGTATTCGCATTTCTCGGAGACCCTAAATGGGTTGGAGACGATTCGCACAAGCGGAAGACAGAGAGACTTTGTGGAACAGTTTAACAGGTACTTTTCAAAGTGAGAGCAAACAACACCAATACGGTTATGGATTTTTTAAATTAATTAATAGCAACTCGGAAATTCATCATTTGAATAACAATGAAGCTCAAACTTTCTCTTTGAGGAGATGATCTACGCTTGCTTAAAAAGCAAGCACTCTCTATACTTTTCTATGGTCTCTTTTAAAGTAGCGTGTGTACGATAGTATTTCTGGAAAGCACCCTATGTTGTTGGCAGTAACCAAAAAATCAGTAATCGCGAACATTAGAGGAAAAGAGATTTAGTATAGGTAATAACACGATTTCGAGGGAATTTGGTGTCAAAGACAACTAAATTCCACGAGCCCTTAAGGTGAGTAAAAGTTGTGGTGTTTGAAAAACTCGGTGCTTATTTGAACCAAATTGTACGAAGAAAAATATTTTTTCTTCTCGATGATTTACATGAAAAAAGCATTCCGGAACTCAAGACCGTCGAAATTCAACAACGCGCGCGCGCCACTGGTAATTTGCTCTCGTGTTACATGAAAAATGCACGCGCTTTCAGGCCATCACAAGTGCGTAATTTTTTTATGCATAACATTAGTAATGTAACATATTCCTGTTGCGAAACAGATGAAAGAGGCATTTCGGTCATTTTTAAATTAAAATGGTAATTTTATCATTTTCTGTTCAGATTCCAGGATGTTCATACCCAATCGTACATCATGTTGCAAGGAAGCGAAAGATGGCTTGCTATACGTTTTTCATTTCTCTACACCCTCTTCATATGTGCAGTGGCTCTAGCGGCAATGCTTGTTTCTCAAGATGCCGGTAGGTGTCTAACGGACTAGTTCTATCTATGAATAATGCTAACAACCTGGTAATTGGCGTGGTACAATTTACGTAACATTCTGTTCGTTGAGTTTCAAATCGACATCGACAATAACAGCAAGTTGTGCTTCACTTGTGCCAATAACTTTCCTTTTTTATCTTTAAGAGCCCTAGGAAAGTTCTTTAGTTGTTACAGAAAAGCTTTCGCGAATAAAATCATTAAACCACAACACGAAAAAAGAACCTATTCTGCACACACCGCCTCCAGGTTAGCTTAATGGATAGAGCGCTGGACTGTTGTATGGGAGGTCGAAGGTTCGAGCCCCGGCCGGACCAACACTCAAGGTCTTAAAATAATTGAGAAGAATATGCTACCTTTCAATAACATCAAGAAATGGTTATATATTCTAGTCTTCTCGGATAGGGACGAATAAATGGAGGTCCCGTCTCCTGCAGGGTTAGGGGTAGGAGACCCCCTCTGTGATGGATGTCCTCCCCTGGGGTGGGATGTGTGGGTTAATAATATTCGAAAGTATTTAGTACGAGTCGTTGGCTCATTGTACATCTCGAATTGAAATAAATGAACAGACAGACAGACAGACTCCAGGATATTTGACTTGCTTTTGATTTCTCGTGCACTTTTCTAAGCCTCATAAAATTATTCTATCAATAGCTTTTGCAGGGCTGGGGCTCGTTTACGTCTTTGAGATCGTGGAAATGATGGATTATTCTGTCCGTAAAACAGCGGAAATAGAGAATTTAATGACGTCAGTTGAACGAATAATGTCATATACCAAACTTGAGAGTGAGCCTGGGTACAAAGATCAGAGACTTCCACCTCAAAACTGGCCCCTTCAGGGAAATATTACTTTTCAAGACGTGTCGATGACGTACTATCCAGGCGGACCTCAAGTGCTGAAAGAAGTAAATCTTCACATAGAAGGAGGAAGCTGTGTTGGTATTGCAGGTCGCACGGGAGCAGGAAAGTCGTCATTTGTGTCAGCTCTTCTGCGCATGCCAGACGCCCAAGGTGTCATAATGATCGATGACGTTCCACTAAAAGAAATTAATCTTCAAGAGGCTCGACGATGTATATCTGTTCTTGGCCAAAGTCCTGTTCTTTTCAGTGGATCATTAAGAAGAAATCTAGATCTCTTCGAGCAATTTGAAGATGTAGAGTTATGGCGAGCTCTAGAAGATGTTCAACTGAAAGAACTGGTGGAAAATCAGAAAGGACAGTTAAATTACGAATTAGTGGAACATGGCGCAAACTTCAGTGTTGGAGAACGGCAGTTAATTTGCTTAGCCCGTGTTTTGTTAAAAAAAAGCAAGATTGTCATCTTAGATGAACCCACTGCACACGTGGATCCAGCAACAGAGCAAACAGTTTGGAGAGTAGTGCGAGAGAAACTGAAGGGCTCCACTGTAATCATCATAGCTCATCGCCTGAAAACTATCAGAGACTGTGACATGATTTTAATTATGAAAAATGGTCAGATCGTTGAGCGCATGAAGTTTCAGGATGTGCCATAAACTCCTAAATTTCTTGACTTTCTAAAACCTTTTGAAATTATCTGTGAAATTAAACCTAGCCCCCAGGCCAATGCAACTTCATATATCTTGCTCTTTTAATGTCAGTAAGTGTATAAGTGCATTTAATACTGAGCCCCACTTTTCCGCAGATTTTAGCTATTTTAAAAGGGTAGGTGCAGAATAGTTGTGTTGGGGCTAAGTAAAATGAAAATAATCTCCGAGAAATATTTCGAACCGAACTGATAATACTCAGTCCTTTGAGTATTCATCAAGGGAAGAATACAACCCTTAATTCAGTTCCACGTAAACGCCTTAAACATCTCTAAGTTACTTCATAATTGAGTGTTGCATTAGCCTTTGGGCCCTATGAAATTTCCGCCATCTTTCCCCCGCCCCTTACCCCACTGTCCACTCTGACTCAAAATCAAACATGGCGTTCTGATAAACGATCACGAGCTTATAACCTAAATTCTTCCTACTAAGACGCCTGCACTGCAGGCAATATTTTTTCTGTTTATTTTTGAAGACCCTTAGTCCTAGTAGGTCAATGAACCCGTCTGATGCGATGGTTGAAGGCCATAATATTCAAATAATCCCACACATTCTTCTGGGCCCCAGTTGTGGATAGGAACTTTCTTCATGACACACCCTGGAGTCTTCGAAATAAAGGAGAGTTTAAGAAAGCCATGTTAATGATCGTTTTTACCAGTGAGAGGGGTGGATCTGCCATGGTATTTATTGCAAATCAGTCTTACGGGATGGCGGAAAGTGTAGACAACGGAGTGAATCTGTCTTTCTTTAAGGAATTTCTGACAAAGTTCGCGAAGACTCAAAACATAGGGTAAGTATAACTTACGGTGGCTGGTTAGGGCCATAACAGAAACACAATTCTTTTAGGGATTGATTTAAATTAAGTTACCAAATTAAAAGTAATCCTGTTTCGAAACACTTATAAATAGCTGCTGCACAGCATTTCAATTGACTTCTACTTATCTACATTGTACTACCAACTGTAAATTTCCACTTATTACTGTTAACTTGCACTTATAACCGTAAATTTCCACTTATAATTGTAAATTTCTACTTATATTCTGTAAATTTCCTCTTATAACTATAGATTTTCAGTTATGAGGGTAAATTTCCACTTTTAACTGTAAATTTACACATACCCCTACTTATTCGTGAAAATTTACACTTGCAACTGTAAATTTACACTTATAACTGTAACTACACTTAAGGATGTAAAGACAGCAGAGTGACAATAACTCTCAAAAAAGAAACGACAACTTTGAGTTTAAATTTACAAGACGTGTTTCGACATTCTCATGTCATCTTCAGTTGCAAATGAGCTTTTAACGGTTGTACATTTACAAATTACGTGTCAGGGCTTACGTTACAATTTGAATATTAAATGCGCCAAAAATGTAAAAGGAACTCTGTAAGTTAACCATAGTAAAAGACAGATTAGCGGTGCATATCTATGGCATTGTCAGCAACATCGATGGATACATCCTCCATGGAACTATTAAATATAATGTCAAGAAGGCTGTGAAACGTGTTATCGCCACCCACGAGAAGAAACTTAAAAGCTTAACGCGAAACGTCGTTCTACCGTTTGCTTCAATGGAGACAGTCACCAACCTCTCGTCGCACAATCTCACGTCCGAACAACTGGAAATACTTAAATATGGTCCTTCACATTCTATTTGTACTCCGACCATTAGCAAAACAGATGTCTTTTCTTGTTTTAAGCTGATTAATCGCATCATGGTCAGAAATCTACTCGACAGGAAGCTAAAGGGAAAACTGATCGCAGACCTTTCTCATCTTGCCCATTCGTACGTTTCTTCACACCAACCTTCTGCAGCGGACTTAAAGAAATGTAGGATACTAAAGGATTTGAGGAAGAACGAGGACATTGTAATACTGAAGCCTGACAAAGGAAATGGCTTAGTTGTCTTGGACAGGAAAGCCTACGAACAGGGTATTTTTTCCATTATCAGTGACACTTCTAAGTTTAAGGTTAAATAGCGATCCTACATTACAAAGGTAGGGTAAATTACGTTTTTAAGAGCGCTTAAAAATAAGGCCACTTAGACAAAGATACCTATGAGAGAATCTATCCAGTTGGTTCTCAACCAGCCAGGTTTTATGGGTTACCTAAAATGCACAAGGCTCGGCAACCTAATGAAACACCTCCTTTTCGACCCATAGTATCTTTAATAGGTACCTACAATTACAATTTATCTAAGTTCCTTTGTAATCTTCTAGAGCCACATGTCCCACGTGAATACAACGTCCGCGACACGTTTTCTTTTGTACATGAAATCAACCAGTTATCAACCTCAGGGAAGTTCATGGTATCTTTCGATGTTGAGAGTTTGTTTACTAGTATACCTCTTGATGAATGCATTGATCTGGCGATCAGATACATTTATCAAGGTAGATAAACGCCGCTGACCTAAAAACGCTTTTTACCTTCGCAACAGCTGAGACTGGTTTCTTGTTTAAGGGTGTGTTTTATGATCAAATAGATGGGGTTGCCATGGGGTTCCCACTTGCTCCAGTACTTGCAAACCTCTTTATGGGACATCATGAAAAAAACTGGCTAGATAACTATTCATTCTCTGAAGTTCTGTTGTTGATGACACCTTTTGTTTGTTCAATAGCGAGGAGGACGCGCTCGTGTTCTTTGATTATATCAACGCCAGTCACCTTAGTATTCGTTTCACAATGGAAAGGGAAATTGGTAAGAAATTATCGTTTCTAGACATATTGTTAGACAACAGTCATACATCCATCGTCACTAGTGTAATCGCAAGAAGACGTTTACTGGTCTTCTTACTAATTATTTCAGGTTCGCCCCTTTGATTTACAAATTAGGTTTAGTCAGAACATTGATTGACAGAGTATATAAGATCAATAATTCCTGGGTTGGTTTTCATTTGGATGTCAAGAAACTTATTTTCTTGCTACGGAAAAATTTTTTTCCATCTTGGGACCTAGACTAGATCATTTACAGGTATCTAGCTAAGAAAAATAATCCTTCTCCTACTGGGCAGAACGCCTCTTCTAACTCCGGTAAACCTTCTTCGCACTATTATAAACTTCCCTATCAACAACAAACATATGAAACATATGTGTGAACTGCGGTTATGAGACGTATATGAGAACGATCCTTCGCAGTAAAGCACTATTTGAGCAATAGTGAAAATCAGACCTGAAAAAAATTTCAGGCCTGTACGGGATTCGAACCACTGACCTCTGCGATACTAGTGCAGCGCTCTACCAATTGAGCTAACAAGCCAACTGGGAGCAGGCCATCAAATTAATTCGATATAAACCCGTGGATGATAAATCAAACAACAACAAACATATGAAACATATGTGTGAACTGCGGTTATGAGACGTATATGAGAACGATCCTGAGAAGGAACGTATATGAGAACGTATATGAGAAGGATCGTTCTCATATACGTCTCATAACCGCAGTTCACACATATGTTTCATATGTTTGTTGTTGTTTGATTTATCATCCACGGGTTTATATCGAATTAATTTGATGGCCTGCTCCCAGTTGGCTTGTTAGCTCAATTGGTAGAGCGCTGCACTAGTATCGCAGAGGTCAGTGGTTCGAATCCCGTACAGGCCTGAAATTTTTTTCAGGTCTGATTTTCACTATTGCTCAAATAGTGCTTTACTGCGAAACTTCCCTATGTTGGTCGGTTTTCAAACATCGCTTAGACTAAGTTAAGACAACTACTCAAACGTTATTGTAGAGCTGATTTAGATGTTAAGTTAGTCTTCAGTGCGTTTAAACTCAGAAACAGGTTTAATGTGAAAGTTTCAGTACCGCTAGGTCTACGTTCACGTGTCGTTTATAAATTTTCGTGTGCTGGCCGTAATGTCAGTGATATTGGTGAGACCACTCTCGCCACATTTGTACACGACTTCGTGAGCACCTCTTGTCGGATAAAACTTCGCATATTTACAAACACCTGCAATCATCAAGGGCTTGTCTTGACTCTTGTGATACTGAATGTTTCATGATCTTAGATTCTGCCGCTTCAAAATACCAAATTAAGATCAAAGAGGCATTCCATATTAAGAGGGAAAAACCCATTTTTAATCAGCAATTAAAGCATCTAGAATTGTCTCTTTCCTTTTAATTATGTTGTTACTTGGTCTTTTCTTCTTATTATTATTATTATCTTTTTTTTTGATCTAGTCAAGCGCGCGCTATTTACATTTTTCGCGTATTTAATATTCAAATTGTAACATAAGCCCTGACACGTAATTTGTTACGTACCTTAATATAGATTCAAATGTACAACCGTTAAAAGCTCATTTTCAACTGAAGATGACATGAGAATGTCGAAACATGTCTTGTAAATTTAAACTCAAAGTTTTCGTTTCTTTTTTGAGAACTTCACACTTATAACTGTAATTTACACTCGTAACCGTAAATTTACAGTTATAACTATAAATTTACTCTTGTAACTGTAGATTTACACTTTTAACTGTAAATTTACAGTAATAACTATAAATTTAGAGTGGTGATTGTAAATTGACACTTATAACCGTAAAGCAAGCATCAATCGAAAGGCAGTCACGTGCTTTCGTTCACGTGTAGTGGAGTGTAGTCGACAAGGTGGGGGAAGGCGCAAGGGGAATGGAAGAGGTAAGTTGCAGTAAATTTTACATGTAGTGCACGATATCAAAAGGCAGAGAGAAAGCGAAGTCTAGGAAAACAAAGACAGCCAATAGTAATAGCCATTCCGGGAATAATATCTCCGGAGCACAGAATACAATAAAGAAAGAGAGTGTAAAGAAAAGAAAGATCACTCTTTGTTGGATGCACTGTTTTACAAAAGAGAAAAGGTTTCTGACGGTACTACTAACCAGTGCCGGAGGTGGAACCCGTACGATTGATGTACCAGGTCATTCTACCAAAGGAGACCTTATAGCAGAAGCCCGAAAGCTCTTCTTCCCAGGGGGTCCTTCCACCCACGAAGAAGAAAAGGAAATGATCTTTGTTCTTGCCAATTTTAAAGCGGAGCCTATTTAAGAATTTATTGAAGATGGAGAAACCACAGATGACATCACTGTCCAGAAGTATATCGAAAAACACAAACTGACCTTGGCAAGGTTGTATTTAACATCAAAGCCTTCATCTCTCTTTACTCTCTCTGATGTGGCCTGTGATGATAATGACGCCAATCTCAATTCACCAACATTTGAGTTTGTGGAGTCATCAAAGTCTGAGAAGCGTCAGCAAGACAGGGGCAAGGCATGCCTTATGAGGTATGCAAACCTGGATGAAGATGCATTTAAACTGGAAGATGCATCCTCCAATTCTGTTCCTGATGACTTTCCTTGTTACAATAGTGCTGACTTAGCATGGTTAGGCCATTCACTTCTCGATACATCCGAAGAATGCCAACAGTTGCAGGGGCGGAGATACAAGGAAGGTGCAGGGGGTGCGCACCCCCCCCCCCCTCCCCCCACCACAAGATGACCTGCGGCTTTCTAATGCAAGTGGTATTCTGCTATTACAATTTGTTTACGTCCGGTCACTAGTCAGTTACACCATTCTTTAGTGGTGCACCCCCTCCTCAAAAAAATCCTGGATCCGCCCCTGAGTTGTTGCAAGAACAAGAAGAATCCTTGCAGCAATCTATCGAGATTGACCGGCAGAAAGAGGAGGAAAAGAAAGATCTTTTGATTCAGCAAGATCAAGAAAGGGAGAAACACGAGAGAGAAACTGCACGATTGGAAGCCGTAAGATCATCCAGGTCCTCGAGAGTACCTGCTGAACCGGCGGTAGGAGCCCCACGTATAGGGATAGCGGTTCATCATGTGACCATTGGAAAACTTGTGCGCTACTTTTCCAGCAATGACAAAATGTTGCCTGTCTACGACTGGATCGGCTCGCTGGCTAAAGAGCCAGAGAACTTTAAACTGTGTTCCTCGCCCGAAGTCGTGGCGATACCGTGTGACCCCGTTAGTAACTGCACCCTTTACATACAAGTTACGGACGAGTCAAAATTATCGTTGGAGGACTCTGACGTTACGTTCAAAGGGTATGGCAGTGAGCAGAGGTATGTATTGACAGGCATGTTGCTTTTTTTGAGAGAATATTTTTTACCAGCAAAATATTAAAGACCCATGACCGACCATTAGTTTAAACTGGGCGTTTTCGTTTTCTTTCTTTTTTTCAGGAAACCCGAAGGTTTGTACCATGGTATTCAAGTGCAATTGGCAAGTACACCTCCAGATTCCCTTGTGTTAGGTGACGAGTGCTTGGTTGCAGATCACTATGAAGGAGAATTGTTAATGAGAACTACACCAAGGTACAAGAAAAGCGGGAAGAGGCACTGCGTGCTCTGAATGGAAGCGTGCATGTCATTGTCAATAGGAAAACATTGTTCAGGACCTTATTTCCATATGTAAAGATCCCAACATCCTTGAAAAAAACGTTATAGTTGGCCTAGAGGGGGCAGAAGCATCAGGAGATGGTGTTTTGCGAGAGGTTTATTCTTTGCTTTGGCACAGTTTCTTGTCTGAAAGTGATGGCGATAGCTAGCGAGCACTCAATTCCACTTCTCCCAAATCTCAACCAGGAAGGCTATGTGAGCGTTGGTAGAATTTTGACACGTCAATTTGTGCTTTGCGGTATGTTCCCAGTAAAGGTGTCCCAGGCATCAGTGCAGCACACTTTTTTCGGCCGCGCAACCGACGAGTGCAAGATTGAGTCTTTTCTGCGGCTTCTACCACCAAGGGAGAGAGAGTGTCTATCAAGGGCATTAAAAGGTGACGGACCATTCCCACAGGAGAGATTATTCACCTACTCGAAGACTAAAGCGTACGCTAGTTACCTTCTGCAGATAACATCAAGGCTCTGGTACTGGGTACTGTCCGTAGCAACCGCTGAGTTTGTAACAATACCTTTCTTGTGTTATCCAGGCCAACCGCAGCCTGAATTATTGCAATCTTGGAGTGCATCCCGGAAAATCCAAAAGAGGATCAAATCTTTCGCTGGTTGGAACGCTATCTCAAAGGATCAAGCAACGAAATTCTTTCAAAATTTCTCTGCTCCTGCTCTGCTACAGATGTGTTATTGCCTGATCATGGCATTTCAATGCGTACAAAGGTCATACCACTTGTAGCTATTCGCCCGAAATCGTACACTTGTTTCCGCAGATTAACTCTACCCAGAAGCTATCAGTCATATTCACAGATACGAAACAACCTGGAATTTTACCTTCGAGACTGTAGTATCTGGGATCTCAATGACTAGTGGCAACCGACTTACTTGACAGTAGTGATTCCGAGCTGTAGGCGTCAATCACAAGTAGAACATTTGGACCTGACTTTTGTACCGTCAACATTTCATAATTGGAACATTTCTATTTTAGTTCCTGTTGCTTCACAGTTCAAATAATGTACATCTTTACAGTGTGCTCGATACTTTTAATTTGTATTTGTTGTTTGCATGGACGTAGGTATGTAGGCCATGAAGTTGGATCCCATTTTGTTGAAGCCAACATTTGCATTTCTCTTCTGTTTTGGGAGATTAGAAAGCACTCAGTTAGGTTGGTTGTGTTACGTTCTCATGCCTCCTAATGGCAGCATTCAGTTTGAAAACAAATTTATACAATGTACGTTTTGTTACTGTTCCAAAATTGTAGGTTTACATCAGATTGTTTACATCAGATTTGGGGAGTAATCGCGTGATATTTTCCAAATGATCGATTGATAAGAATCTCTGTATGTAGCACGTAAGGTGAAGCACATAATGCCTGCATCGTAAAACAGGGAAAGTGCGAGAGTTAGTTTGATATAGCTAAAATTATTTTTTAACGATTTGTTGCAGTTATGGGAACGCATGCAATTTCTTTAATACAGACACTTTCACATGTATGGACGGTATGCTGCTCCACTGAAAGAGTCTTTATCACCCTTATTCAATTATTACTGACAATATTCCTAAACTACTTTCAGATTTATTCTGTAAATGGCTTGTGTATTTGTGTTTTTGGTCAGAAGAGCTGTTACTTTAATAGTTTCTCTCAGAACTCAGAGCTACTACCAGTATCCAGCCTATCCAACCTGACCCTTTTATCACTTCTTCCCAGATTGTGTCAGTAACGAGAGTTAACCGATTGAAGGAGTCTCGGTCGCAGTTTCTTGTGCAATTCCTTGTTTTAAACGATTCAGCAGAAGATGAATCATGTAAGATCACCTCTTGATTATAAAAAGAAAGCCGATAACAGCAACCTGGGTTTACGCGATTTGGAGAATAGTCTACAACTTTCTTCTAGGTATAAATATACCATTCTCTAAAAAAATGTGAAAAGTTGATATCCCAAGCAATAGTAATATAACTGAGGTAAAGGCAGAACGACCTTTTTTTGCATACAAATATATATCAGACCAAATTACATCACGTCATATATCATCCTAGCCTCGTTAATTACATATCACGTTTTAAAAATGATCTCAGTCGCAGTCTCAGCACCTTAATGTTTATAACTTGATAAGTTCTCACTCGATGGAATGCGAATCCTTCGATTCTTTGGTTTGCAACAGAACGCCTGTATAAGAAATTCTTCCCCCTCCAAATTCGTCTTGAACATGACGCCTTAGGAACTTCTGCATCGCAGCAACACTAACATTCTCAGTACCCGCATCGGCACGACATATGTGAGGGGCCCCTCCCAGTTGTTTGACACAATCATGACAGAAGGTAGCAATTATACGAGGATCATTGTTTGAGGAACCAACCTCAAGCAATAGGATACGGCGGCTGTAGCCATCTATCGCTCCTTGTATGCAAAACCCAAATGGCTTAAGCTTATCGTAGCCATCAATGTGCCATATATAATTTGGACCTTTTGATGGGTATTGTCGTCTTCGTAACTTGTGACGAGCTCGTTCACGAATTCCGTTAGGATGAAGTACAACAAGGATTCGACGAATCGTTTCCCTATCCACTATCATACCATAGTCTAAAGTAATTCTTTGATGCATCTGACGGTAGCCTAACAAGCTACCACTGCGATTCTTGCTCTACTGCTAAAATCAAGTCGTGGGGATTACTGCTCGTTCCTCTTCTTCCCAATCCAATTCTACAGAGAATTCTTTTGAGATGACGAAGGCTAAGCCTAATGCCATGAACGATGCAAAGAAACGCGAGAATTTCGGTGTGGCCAAATCCTAGATTAAAGTACTCTTGTATTAGCAGATTTCTGCTCCATTGACCTCTACGTAAAGCGGGAAGATAGGGTGGAAGAACACTTTCTGCAGGTAAACTTATTGCTGAAAGAACCGAAAGGAATAACATCCAGACCGTCATAGCTCAAGCGATTGCTTCCTTCTCCCCCCCCCCCTTAGTACCCAATCGTCAGGTATGTAAAAAGTTTCAATTCATGGCTTTTAAAGAGAAATTTACAGTTTTAACTAGAAATCTACAGTTGTAAGTAGAAATTTACAGTTATAAGTGGAAATTTACAATTATAAGTGGAAATTTGCAGTTATAAGTGGAAATTTACAGATATAAGTAGAAATTTACAGTTATAAGTGGAAATTTACAGATATAAGTAGAAATTTACAGTTATAAGTGGAAATTTACAATTAAGTGGAAGGGGAAATTTACAGTTGGTAGTGCAATGTAGATAAGTAGAAGTCAAATGAAATGCTGTGCAGCAGTTATTTATAAGTGATTCAAAACAGGGCTACTTTTAATTTGGTAACTTAATTTAAATCAATCCCTAAAAAAAAAAAATTGTGTTTCTGTTATGGCCCTAACCAGCCACCGTACACTATAGACCTCAAATTTTTCTGAGTTTTCCGTACAAACATTTTTTTTTTTTTTCTTGTAACCGGATATGATGACGTGGTTTAGAACCTGACATTTTGAATGGATGTAAGCGTTCACAACCCGTATTTTTCATATTTTCCTTATTGCTACAGGAAAGGGGACGACTATTTCTCGGTTTTTAGAGTAAAACTAGTATTGGGTTGAAATCAGAATTGATGTTATGCCATTCAGTTTGGAGTCTACTGAATTAACTTCATTCATATATATCCAATACGCATGTGCCGCGCAGATATATTTTTGAAGGAACTGAAGTTGTCTCAGTTATAGGATGATGTTACCTGGGCTCGAGATTGTCCTCTCATAGCCGGGTTGTATTAGGTATGAAAGCAGAGGACTTCTCCTTTTAAGTGGCCGTCTCCTATGAGAGTCATAAGACTAAACCTAAACTCTATCCCTAAACATTTAAACATCTATGAAGAGATGATTCATTGCCAACCCCTTAAAATTACTTGCATTTAATTTATGACTTGGTACTAAAACTTCATTTTTCACGTATGGATTTTTTATAATTTTAAAATAATTACTAATTAGTCTTTGAAAGAAACTTCATTGAATCCCACTTAATCACGTAACCGTGAATACCACATACCTAGCAACCCTCAAATTCTTTACCCTAGACAAAACTCTATTGTTTTCGTTCTCTTTGCTTTGATAATACCTATAAATAACTGAACAGGAGACAGAAAGGAAAGCATACAAGAGAAAGGAACAGACGACAGTTTGGAGACCTGATAGTTTTAATGCAGCTGTGGTCAGGTGTAGGGTTTGTCACATAGCATGTGTTAAAGAAGGTTGTTGCGTGACATGCCCAAAGGGTGTGATTTTTTTGAAGGAGGCAAGATAGTATTATTTATTGCTCGAATACAACTCAAACACTACGCCAATCAAGTCAAGCACCCTGGTTAAGAGGAATCTAAAGTTAATAATTAGCTTTTGTTACGAGTGAATTCACAAGAACAAAGAACCATTATTTATCTTAAGCCATTCACTGCGCCGTAACTATGGAAATGCGGGATGCAAGTTTGAGAACGAAGCGTCTCATATTATCTTCCAAGTATCAAGTGAAGGAGAGTTGGAGACTGAACGAAGCGTACTTGCATGTTTTAAGTAACACAGTAGTCTCTTTGTTGTGGTTAAAGAAGTTGCTCAGTCTTAGTCGTTTTTTTCTGGAAACCTTTGGCGATATTTAAAGCGGCCTTTGTTGAACAGACTTATGATGCAAGCAGACTGAAGCGACCGAAAACAGCTGTCTGAAGGGCGGCAAACTTCATGGCACCACTCGAACCAACCATTTCATCGACGATGTCTTCTACGAAAGACATAGTGAGGTCAACTGTTAGCAATGGAGAGGAACTACGACGTTCAGTTATGAATGTAGGAGATGCAATTAACGCCATAGCGTTTGCAATTTTGATTTTGTTTACGGTTTTCGGTAATCTTTTGATCCTGGCCGCCATCATCAGAAGCAGGATCCTTCGTTTCCGCACTCATTTGTACATCACAAGCCTTTCTTTCGCAAATTTGCTCATGGCTGGTGTTGTAATGCCACTTCGAGTCCTGAGCTTTGTAGACAAAAACACATGGCTGAACGAACCAGTATTGTGTGAAACATATGGCAGCTTTTTTGTACTGTTTTGTACTGTGACTGTCTACACCCTGGCAGCTTTGAGTTTGGATCGGTACTTCTCAATCTCCCGGTACAAGTGGTATCAGAACTTCATGACCAGTAGCCGTACGTTTTGCCTCATCGTTCTTTGTTGGAGTATCGCCGTGCTGGTGTCGTTTCTGTTTGCCAATTTCGACGTCGATGTCGAAAAATCCTTGAACTGTAAGTTGGGTAAAACCTACACCACAGCTTACGTTTACACTTTCGTCGGCATTGAAGTTCTGACTCCGGTAATCTTCATGTTGATTTTACAGTGTCAAGTTATGAAAACAGCTGTAAGCCATACTCACACAGTGGATGTACGCGGTAGACAGATTAAAAACTTGGACTATGCTGATTTTCCATCGATCGCCAAAGAAACGACCTGGTCCAAGATTGTGGTTCGAATTACTCTGAGTTTTGTAATATTTTGGATTCCGAGATGTGTATTTCTTCTTCTTGCCAACAGCAATACAGCAGGCATCCATGAAGTTGCCGATGGTTTGACAGAGATCATGACTTATTGCTTCCCCCCATCATTTGCTCTGTTGCTGAGTTATTGGAGTAAGGAGTTTAGAGAGGTTTTCATAGATATGCTGTGTCCATATGCCTGTTATCAAAAGAAGAAAGACATGAGAAAGTATCGCCTGGGCGAGCCTAACAGAGTGAAACCATCAATGATGTACAGAAAACACTCCAAAAACTTTGCTGCATCATGAGTATGAGATCCATACTCAAGGAAACAATTGGATTTGTCCCTTTCAGTGATGATATTTGTCTCTCCATTCTTTTATCTCAACTTTACTCTGTGAAGACACTTTTTGTGACCTTAAAGAATTACATTATATCAGCTGTTAGGATAGAAGCACTGAAAATGGCTCAAGGAATGAGTCAAACTCCTTCCTATCAAGAGTGAGTGACAGTTTGATTGTAAAAAAAATACCATATATTTTTCATATGAATAAAGGCTGATAGTTTCGAAAGAAACTGTCTGGGGCTGCGTCGGTGGGAGTAACGAAATAATTTGGATATATCAACAAAGTTGAAATGGTAAATTGGCCACCGTAATGATTACAAAAGCTGACGTTTCGAGCGTTAGCCCTTCGTCATTCGCTCCGACGAAGGGCTAACGCTCGAAACGTCAGCTTTTGTAATCATTACGGTGGCCAATTTACCATTTCAACTTTGTTGATATATCCAAATTATATATTTTTCATAGATTGATTTAATCTTTCCAGTCAAACAGATAGAACTGCAAGTAGTTAAAACCAAATCTGTTTCAATCATTGATCATACTGCATACAATTTTGACTGAGTTTTAAAGTAACAGAGAAATCATAAATTATTATTCCAGTCTGGTTTGAACAAGTGAAAATTCCTAACAGACAAGGACTGTGGTTCTGTATTTAGTGACTATGGAGTTGAACAAGAGAGACAAGAGCCCAGTAGAAAAAATGTTATGATTCAGTAGTGTTGGTTGCTTATTGTATTCAACTGATTGCACTGTGTTTGGATGATGAGGTAACTTTTACTAGACAATACTAAAGCAGGTACATGCATCAGTGATGCAACATACTGGAAGGTTTTAAACAAAAGAAGTGTGGTAGGTGATATTTTAATTTGAAAATTGGAACCAAAATTATTACTCATCAACAGGAGATGTGTGCAGGTTTTATGTTGCTGTTCACACATGCATCGAACTTTTAAACTACCTATATAGTAACTGTGACCCTTTTGATTAAAGAGTAGGTATGTTTGTTCCAAGACCAGCTTGTTCTCACTGGGTCTTTTGTTCTCAAAATTTAGAGAAATTCAAAGAAGTGGATGAAGTATCCCATTGCTTTCTGAAAGTTTTAAAATATTGTTATCAGCTTAAGCATGCAGGATGGTAAATATACCCATAGTAACTACTTAATATATGAAATTTTGATCAAATGTACAGTTATTAAAATTGGTCATGGTTTTTGATAATTAGAAAAGATAGATTTAGATGTATTTTATAATGATTGTTATACAAGTATTTTTTAGCTTTGAAACAGACATTACGAACTGACTACAATATTACAAGTCAACTTTGTTTTTATGCATTAAAATTTTTCTTGTGATATCTCCAAGAAAAATTATGGTACTAACAAGTGTGTTGTGAATAAAGGTTTCATATTAGCATGAATTTCTTTTTTCTTGTGATTTCTATGATAAAAAGGGTGATTTTGAATGAGAGTTACATTTTAACTTCCATTAAAGCTGTACTGGTTCAATGGTGTACCTTTCAACTTATCAAGCCTGAAAAGCATAGGTGGTACTAAAGGATTGCAAATTTGTAAGCAAAGTACTTTTGATTCCTTTAAAATTCTGCAAGGTGCAGGAGAACTTAGCATCTTTTCATTATGTTGCTTTAAACCCATTAACTCTCAAAAGTGAACAAGATAGATTTTCCCCTTATAATATTAGTACCATATTAGGCTTATAATTTAGAAAAGTGATGAAAAAAAAAAAGAAAAAAATATATTTTATGGGATTTAAAGTTGGTCTAAAAACAAATTCTCAGAGCAAGGAAAATTAATAATGAGATCTTGCGAGTGAAAGGCCTACGTTGATAAAACTTCACTTATTTTCACTCAAAGCAGTCCTGTTCAAGGCTTCTCTAACTGGATGATCATGCTACATAATTATCGCAGAAAACGTCCAATCTGTAAAAAAATTTTTGTTATCCAAAAAGCAGGTTTTTGGAGCCTATATGGAACTACCAAAACAAATTCCTTTAAAATCAACAAACCATTATTGCAAATGAAGAAAGAGAATCCAGGAAAAATAAACTAACTGGAAGCTCAGTCACTTTGATTATTTGGATTTAGAGCTGATTGGAGTCCCTAATTAAGATATGAAGTTTCTGCCAAACAAGAAAGGCTGATGTTAATGCCCCCCGCTTCCTCCTCCCCCCAAAAAGTGTATATTTTTATAATAATTTTAACCTTATGGAACATGAAAATATATTATTTCTTTGGGAACTAAGGATTTGTTGAGGGCATATTACTATATAACAGGTAAATGAACACAAGAGCTTGCAGTGTTTGCCTTGCAGAGTTGACATAGAGGTAAGAGAAAAATTATTTATCAGTGAGAACATGTGTATCTATTTACTGTAACGATGAGTTTATACGTACAAAAATACTCCATTTAATTAATTCTTTACTTTCGGACCGATTACAAGATGTAAAAAACCGTTGGATTAGGGCTTGCAAATGCATATATATGTAAACCCCAAACATATGCACATGCACAATAATAAATACTACTAATGATCTAACACTATATCGTCACATTTACCTTTTTATTAATTTCTTCATTTGCACTACTCTGGGTGAAATCAGTTACCTCTCTCCCTCAAAACAAGTGGATATGGGAGGGGTGGGGAGGAGGGGATGTCTTTTTGAAGCCCTTCCCAGCATACTTGGCGAGTTATAAATTTCACATGGCGGACGAAAATCACATTTTCCTTGACAGAGCTAACTGAAAACGATGGAGCAGCATTTAGATCGAGATCTGGCAAGTGAGGTTCGTCGATTTGTCCGCGAACGTCAAAATAAGCTGGCTAATGCCTCTAACTCGGGCGAAGTGATTGAAACATTGAATGATGTGGTTGAACTATTTCTCCGGGGAACTCTGCTTCCCTTCCAAGTTTCTCTCGACAAACGTCCTGTACTGAAGGGCGAATTCGTATCCAATCACTTTGTGAGGTTCTCTGAATTTATTCTATCTTCTAAAGTAATTGAATTCTATAGTAACCTCAATGAACAGCAGAGAAAAGATGGTTTTGAAGTGTTTTTCCTTCGTGGTCCATCGCACGATTGTCTTCTTGTTCTGGGAGATGTACTCTCTAAACCAGCGACCAATTTGAAAAACGCCAAGGTGATAGTATCCTTGCTCGAAAAGTTCTTTGGTGAAGAAAGATTGGTTGATATACTTGTGGAACAATGTCGTTTATCCAGGCCTTCCAAAAATGGTTCACTTAACTCCAGTGTAACAGGATTTGAAAGCAAACTTTGGGGACAGCTTGTGACTTTGATAGTTTCTCTCCCTCAGAGAGTGGCGAACAAACTAAGATTTAAATGTAGCCCTCAGTTCTACCCAGAGTCTTATTTCAACCTTGTTTCATGTGAAATTATCAAAGCATTGGAGAAGTTACATGACAACCTAACAATGTCACAGGATTGCTCCTTCAAGTTCCTTGAAGAATTGATTGGTCGGATTTGCTTGGTCGGGCAAGCAGAGAGAATGTTTGCCATACTGTTACCAGCATTGGAAAAGTGGCTGAAGAAGAGTCCACTTTGGAATAGAATCTGTGCACGACTGGTTACAGGGATACCAGATGGTTGCATGGAACATGTTACAGAAGGCCTGCTTAAGATGGCAGATGACCCGTCCCTAATTTCTAAGCTTTTTGGTGATTCAGTGCTCACCAATACTAAGCTTAAATATTTGCTGACATCTAAGTTTCTTCTAATGAGAAGCTATACCAATATGAATGTGCTTTACAATATCATGGGATATTTATCTGGATATAAGCACAGGCATTTGCTAGTGGAAACATTGCACACTCTTTTTGACATCTGGGGTGATAGAAGTGCAATAAAGCACACAACATATGACCAGCATTTTTACATTACTTGTGCAACTGTTCTCTCATTTGGTCATTTGAACATTGAAGAAAGGAAATCTGAAAAGCATGTACTGCTCAACAAGTTGCTAGTTGGTGTGCAGAGTCATTTAGAGAGCCCTTTGGAAAAGGTACAACGTCTTGGCATGGTAGTTGCAGAATGTCTTACATGTTCCCTTGAACCCAATGGAGAGAAACTTGTCTTTGGATATATGGAAGATAGTGATACTAAACAATTGAAATCACTGGCTAAAGGTCCACAAGAGAGGATGAATTTGAGAAGTGTAGGAAAGAGAAATGAGCCTGATGTTGAAATAAAAGGCAAGGATAAACTGGTAACTGAAGAAAGTTCCTCCATGAAAGTCTCTGCTGAGAAAAACTCTCCTCAGATTTGTGAAGGTGATGATGATTTGGTGCCATATGATCTTGGGGAAGAAGATGACAGTGATTTGAAATCCAAGGCTCCAAAGTATTTGCGAGATTGTATTGAAGGCCTTTTAGCATCAGAAGACTCATCAAAGATGGAAGCATCATTGAAAAATGTGGAGAAACTTGTTGGTGCTGAAATGGATGACTTGGATGATGTCTGTGAAGAATTGGTGAAAGTTCTACTTCATCTTCAGGACCAATTTTCGACTGATATGTTTGGTGAATTGCGTCACAGTGCAATTGTTGCTGTACTTATTAGGTGTCCTGAACAGATTGCTTGTTACTTGACAGAAGAATTTTTTGCTCCAAATTATCATTTACAGCAGAGAATGGACATATTAAGTGTTCTTGCCGATGCAGCACAGCAGCTGTCAACACCAGTGGAAATAACTAAAACAAAAGAAGTACCAAGAAGGTTTCCACTCCCACAAGCAGAATCTAATAAATGTTTGCAAGCCATACCAGAGTGGCAGAAGATTGTGCAAGAGAGAATTGATGGTAAAACAAAGAGGTTTACCAAGGGGCCATCCCACCCTCAACCCAAACCTGTGGCTAACAAGTTTGCTAGTGTAGCTGGATATTTCTTTTTTCCATTAATGAAGAACTTTGACAGCAAAGTGAACACATTAGATCTTCTGGGTGAAGACACACTTGTCTTGGGCAGGCTTGTGTACACTCTCGGAATAATCATGTACTCTGCTAGAGAAACTCCCACAGCCAGGAATATGGGCAAGGCTCTGTTGGAATTCACTTGGGCTCTGAAGTATCATTCTGAATCATTTGTGCGTCAGGCACTGATCTTTGCACAGGCCATGGTTGCAGTTTCTGTTCCTTCTTCTATTCTTATGAATGATGCCCCGGGGGAACTCTCTGAGCTTCATGATTGGTTGAAGACAATAGTCCAAAATGATACTGATGCTGACAGTGTGAGGGCAGCTTTTCAGACTCTTGTTTTGTTGGAAGAAATTTTTAAAAATCAAGTTGTTGTACATGTTTGATCATTGCTGCATGTTCAATTTTTTCTAGCTAAAGCTTCATTAGTGTTCTTGCTGACTGAAGCACAGAGCTGTGCCTTTTTGACATTTTAAGCAATGAGCAAGGCACTTCCTTGTTCTGGATGGGTTATTTTTATATACTCATCTTTATTTTGAAGTTCAAAATAACCATTGTTGTTCATTGTTAATTGTAACATCTACTGCTTTTTACTAGAGTGGTTATTGTTGGAAAGTCTGATTGTTTTAGACTGTTTCAATAGAAATGATAGGAAAATTGATATTAAAAGATCAAGGATGCTTTGTTTTGAGAAGAGGAGGACTTTAATTTACTTCTCTGAGGTAGAATGTCATCTGTTATAGGTTACCCATCCACTGAATTAAGTTTACTGTTTTTTTTTTTGGCTACACATGTATAAACCAAGGTGATCTTGCTTTGGTGGTTGCCTCTCTCAGTCATAAATACTTTGCGCAAACTGGTAATTGCCAAGTTCAAAGTCAGTAACATATTTTGATTTTACATTCCAGATCTTTCGATTTTTCCTGGCTTTCAGAAAACTTTTGTTTCCATCCGTCACTGTCACAATATTGATTTCATTTATAGCAAGTACTAAATAATGATAAAAAAATTCTGTCAATATCAAAATGCAAAACCCTATGACTTAGACCCAAAAATTTGGTTGATGGGGATTCACATTGGACCTAGACCTTGCAAGAACTCTCTATGATTGAACCTACCTGAATAACTAATTTTAAACAGTTTCTACTAATCCACGGTTGGAAAACATGCTCTTGTTAAAAATCACTTTACAAACAGTCCAAGTACATGGTATGCGACTAGAGACTTGTTTTGTCGATTACTGCCTCTTTGTTAGGCCCACTGCCTCCAGATTTTCAATAAAATTATTGTTTTGAAAATGTTTCTTCATGTTGGTTACATTTTCTTAAATCCAACCCTTTGGGTGCCAAGAGTGACTAGCATTTAATTTATCCCATAATATCACCCCTGGATAAAACATGAAGGTCACAAGATTAGACAAGATGATCACCATCAAAAGTAGCTGTGGATTTGGCAAACAAATTCTCCTTTTCAGCACCTTAGGAAACGTATGGAGAAATATGCATACTGATGCTAGGGCAGTCTCCCTTGCAGCCGTTTTTAGTCTGTTAGGGCAGCGAGGGTTAATAAAATTGATAGTAGGCTATAATTTGAAAATCATCTTATGATCCTGTTGGCAAAAGTAGAGGAGCTGTAGATGGTTGTGGATGGTATTTTCTTGGTAAGTAACCAATATCAGGAAAATAAAGAAGGGGAAAAAAAAAGAAAATGGCTGGCATTTTGTTTCTTCATCTTTCTATTGTGCCTTCTCATCTGAAAAGGAAAAGTTTTAATAGAGCAGTGATAGAGAAGGGTTTCATCAGGATTTGAATGTTTTTCTTACATTTCTGTGTCACTGACTATTGCATAATGTCACATTGCATTGGAAAGCAGTTTAGGAGATTAAAGGCCTCAGGGGAAGATCTCACATTAGCTTGATTTGGAAATGACATAATGGTCAGGTTTATAATTTATTTGTCACCTCTTTGTTGTAAAAAAAAATTAACATGAAAATAGCTACATTCATCGTTGATGAGTCACGCGTTGAACCCCTCTTCCAAACAAACTTTCTCCTTGCCACACCTTCTCAAATCGAGGTTTCAGCGCATGCGTGAAGCTCAATCCAAAATGGCGTCCAAAGGAAAGGGTGGATGGATATGGTCGCCTACATGACATTCCATCTCAAGAAATGTCCCGTCTTGCTGATTATTTTGTCGTTGCTGGAATAGACAGGGACTCAAAGAATGGTTAGAACTACATAGAGTTCTCTCAGCAGTCTGTCTCGCTGCTAGGATTTTTGTGCAAACATCGCACGCCTCTGGAAATTTCCAAGTTTCTTATTATTAAACATAAGTATTAACGTTTGCTTTTCGTTGTTGATTTGTAGGAGAAGTTAAAGGAAAGGTGATACAACGTTTCCCAAGTAAAGACCGTAAAGATGCAACGTTTCCAGAAGGGCTCGAATTGGTGAGTTTATTGTTACTGAAAGCCGGCAAGTTTAAGGTTCTAAATTTGTGCCTGATCCTTCTTCCGATTTCTTGAGCGATAATTTTCTATTTTGGAAATACATTGACGCACGGGGAAGTCTGTAAACCTCGGGTATTGTTTTACAACGCTTACATCGGTTTCTTTAGAATTAAATGAAAGCTGGAGAAGAAATTATTATCAGGAGAAGAACGATAAAATTAGCTTTCCCGTGGTCTTTAATTCCTGATCATGTAAAGGCTTATAACGGGGAAGGAATCCATAGTTGGCACCCACTACAGCTTATTCAGTTAGTTCAGAAAAGATTTTTGGCTTTCGATCTCGTTATTAGAGAAGCCTTTGGTATTAATTAGGGCTTCTTTAAGGAGGAAAACCTTAATACGCTTTCAGCAACGGATCTCAACACTGTTTAAACTCGCTTTAGGCATTACGCTAAAGATCGATTGAATCTCATCTAAACGTGTTTCCTGAGCAATGTGGACGTTATTACGGTTTCGTCTCAGTGTGATGCCGCAAAATTCGTTTAGTTGTAGCCTAAAATATCTTTCTTTTCATACACTTCATAGTACTTAATATTAAAAGCTAATATACATTAAAGTCTTCGCTGTTTGCCGTCTCTATTGCAAGCCATCGAAGATTCACTTAAACTTCGTACTCCTGTTGAGAATATTTTACGATGTGTAGCGTGCAGGCTCAATATTTACCCTATTTGTTTGCATTTAATTAATCTCCTAGTAGCTTGTCATGTTGTGTTAGGTATGTTTAATCTCTCCTCTTAAAGATGCGGGAAAATCCTCTACTCATTCTTGAAATTTTTCTTTGTATGTTGATACTCGATATAAACAAGCTTGTTGATTTCGCTATCGATTGACTGAACGTTCGAGTGCCGATTAAATTCACTAGGCAGTAGCTTTTGTGATATAAATTATATGTATATTCAGAGCTAGGTTTCTCTTCGTGGTTTGCTCCGTAAGGTATTTCACTAAGGCTTTTTTTTTGATAAGGCATGCTGAAACAATCAGAAAAGAAGCAACTCGAAGTCTCACTTCCTGGTTGACACTGTTAATGATGATGAAATAAAAATTATAATATTTTGCTCCTGAGATGTGATTTTTTTTAACGTTATAGATAATTAGCACTAATCTTTGTCCTGTTGTTTAATTTAAATCATGTTCTTGCCTGAACTCATGTAATTTTCCTGACTTGTAATATCTACTTGTTAGAGGTAAATTTTAATTACTTTGTATTGAATGGTTTTAAGCTATGTTGTGATGCCATTTGTCTTCATAGCACATTTAAAATTTCTGTCTCTTGGAATAGTGATAATAATACAATTACCAAATTAGTATGATAACAAGAATGGCCATGTATATTGTTAACTCTTTTTTTCATGACTCCCAGCTGTATGTACTAGAACACCACCTTTGATTTTTTGCAAATTTGTACCAGTAACCTGTTTTATTCTTTTGACGGTGATGTATGTAGAAAATATAGGCCTTCAAGGGGCTGGTATATTGGCTGCTAATGTCCACAACTGAGATATTGTCAGAAAAGTGAACATTTGGCAGAAATGCAAAGCTTTAAGGGAAAATGAGAAATTTTGGGGACCATCTATCAGCCAAGGATATTATCAACCAACATATCAGCAAGCCAGAAGGGGGTTTATTTGTTTTGTAACCTTCCGTTTGATTTTCGTGTGGCATGTGGAGAGAAAATTTTGTTAACTTTTTTGTACTTTCCAGAGCAGTTTTTCATGCCATTACTACTGGACTCTACAAAATGAGTTTGTTTTCTTCCATGTAAAGTAATAGAGATGAAAAAGTGAAACTGTTGAGCTGACTTTTCCTGCTGGCCTTGCTTCTTTTTGACAAAAAAAATGAAGGACAAATATCGACATAAACAAGGATTATTATATGATAACTGCTCTGCAATTTTGTACCATGTGGCATAAAGTAGCAAATAGAGTCGCTTGAAAATTAATGAGTGGGTTATCAGGTATCATAATCGATGTGTGAGGCAAACTCTAATTGTTATCTGAAAAAGCCATTACCATAGTTCAGAACAGAATTACTTAAACACTCAGGCAAGGGAAACCATGTACCTTCAGTTTTAGGGAGACTATAGGGATCTTCTTTTGGTAATTACAATCCATGTAATGCAGTTTATTCTCAATATTGAATTGTATTTTCTGTAGTTTTGTCAACCTGGAGGATGGTACTACTCAAATTACTACAAACCACCAACTTTCTTTGTTGCTGTACTCACTGATATGGAAGGAGACCATCGATACTGTGCCTGCTTCACATTCTATGAAAAGTGCAGTCCAGCCAAATCCAAGTCTAAAGCAGTAAAGTCCTTCAACAAGGAGGTTCTTAAGGATGGCAGCCAATCAGATTCTTCTTTATATGATAAGAGATTTTCTGATGGTGTGCCTGGAATTTCTATTAATTCAGAAGAGCTTTCTATGACAGAGATGTATGCACCGAAGTGCTTGTGTCTTGTTTCAAGAGCAAGCTACTTTGACATCTTAAAGGTGAGAACCTGTCTCATGTTTGGTGAAAAATGGCTAAAAGCACCTCTACCTTATTGATTATAAAAGTCAGCAGGATTATCATCAGAAAATGCAATCCAGAAAAATAGTTTTGCCCTGTTTCTGGGAGTTGTAGGAAACTGTGTAGATTTCATACAGGATGTACCTCTGTTTTCTCTTTTCAAGTGTCTGAGTCACTGCTCCTTGTCGTTAGTAGAGAGTAAACTACCGGTAATTGTTCTCATTGATACAGATCCCACTATCAAAAAAAGTATATATATGCTGTGACATAGGATGAATATCAATACGAAACAACAGCTACTGCTAAAAAATTGATCAATATTTGGGTAGTGTGGCTTGTAATTATAGATGTCTCAAGTAAGAAGACAGGCAATCTCTCGAGTTTGAAGAACACTCAATCTTGTAATCTACTTTTGCTTTATTTTAGATGTTATAGTCATTAAATATTTCATTTCGTTGAATTTTAATTATTGATATGATATTGTCTAATTATTTCAGAGCTGCCTAACAACCATCTATTGGTCATATCTGTCTGGGAGTAGTAAATCCTTGGAAGGACTAGTTGGCTGTGTCTTGGGATTTGTTCAGGTTCCACCCCCTGGGGGTCCAAAGATGACCTTCTCCATGGGTGCAGGTGATCGGCAAACCCTCTCCCCTCCTGCATCTGAAACTCTTCCAGTAACTGGAAAATCACTCTCCATCTTGTTCAATCAACTTGGTAAGTAGTGAATTGTCATAAATGGACATTGAAGAGCTCTGTCCCTTTTTACCTCATGGTATGATGTCAGTCATACTATTAGGATTTGTTTTGGAAGGAAAATTCAGTCACTCAATTTTAATTTGTTAGACAGTTAATCTATCCATTGAAACTTGGATTAAATGGGTTATCCTGTGCTTCCCCTACTAGGTTTGTTTCTGTCAAAAAACTTGTGCTATCATCTACTGTTTGAATATCTGGGGGTTGGTACAAGGGCCAAAATTTTGGCCTGAGTACATGTAGTTATCAATATAAAGCAAATTGGAGTCTGTCATTGGGCCATTGGCTTCAATAATCCAGCTGGGTTTTTCCTTTTTTTCACTCCATCTATGATCAAGATACACCCTTATAGACCTTACAAAAGAAGAGGTACTGTGTGGAACATTAATCAACTGGAAAGAAGAGGGCTTCAAAGTCTCAAAATCAACAAGGACAAAAGTCACTCGTGCATTCAAGAGAGGATATTACAACTTATTAAGGAAACATACACTCTCCCAAGCTGCAAAGGGTGTATTTTGACCTCAAATTCAAGACAGCTTTATAATTGTTAGCTAGTGACACATGTATTTTGAATCTGTTGACAGGAATCCACAACATGCTGTCTCTCTTTTGTGCTGCACTGACAGAAAACAAAATCTTGTTTTATTCAAGCAGCTACGCACAGTTAACCAATGCCACTCAGGCCATGCTGGCTTTAATGTATCCTCTTAAGTTCGGGTTAGTCAGAAATGAGGCCCTTCTTACAGGGTGTTTGCAAGAAATAATCAAGAGATAGTTATAGATTACTAGGTGGTGCAGTGGAGGGGTATCCACAAGGTAGCTCATCTTCCACTGGTAAAGTTAGAATTCTCTGTGTTGTTACTAGGAGGGCACAAAAAATATATGTCAGTGAAATAACCCAGATTATGGAAGAAATTCATTGACAAACTCTGCCGGCACCATGTGTACTTCAAGTTTAGAAATCTGTGAAAGAATACGGTTGTGGAAGCTGAGCTCTCTCCCCCCTTCAGCAGTCTTACACCTCCCTCCCCTCCCCCCTTTCTGCTTTGAATGTCAAATCTATTAAATTCTTTTTTGTGTGTGACTATTTTGATTTGAGAAAACTTGTAAGACTGGAAAGAGTAAGGTCCAGGTTTTTTTTTTAGCAAAGGTGGTAACAAAGTAAGTCAACATAACGTGCTTGTCAGAATGCTGATATTTGCAGAGTGAAGCTTTATAATTGTTTATGAAATTAACTTATTTTCTACCAATATTACCAAACTTGGAAGTGAATGTGCTTTTTGATAATCTCTTGATTAATTTTTTTTTTCTAATTTGCCAGTTATGTATTTATTCCAATACTACCATCTGCATTACTTGAATTTTTGAGTGCCCCAACACCGTTTATCATGGGTGTACATGAAAGCTACAAAGATAACCTGGGCTCAGATTTGGTGAGTGATGATTGATTCACTTGATATGTACACTTGGCCAGTGAATTATTGTTATTTGTTACATGGCTAGATACTTGTGTTGTGGAGGTGTAATAGAAAACAATGCATTTTGACAATTGGACTTTTTTTCTCTTGTGAATTGCAAAAGTGGTTCTGATCAAGGTCATGAAACAGTGAAAACAAAAGAAAATGATTTAAAGGATGAAAAAACATAAAGGATAACTGAAAGGAAAACCTCAGACAAAATTTCACTTACATTCTGTGCCATATGAAGGTCAAAGAAGATACAAGAAACTCTTGCTTTTGTGGTCATGTGACCAAGTATCCAATTGAAAGAAAGCCTAAACAACAGCAACAACAACAAAACTAAGAAAATGTTGCATCCTAGTTTTAGACTAATCACTATGAGCTAATAAAATAAGGGGAATCTTGTGTTTGGATTGGCAATCTAACAGGACAGGAAGGGCTTACCCTGCTTGCCCTAGGTTGTCTGCTTTGTTCCAGTAAAAATTGAGCTAACCGCCTCCCGGTTAGCTCAGTTGGTTAGAGTGCTGGACTGTTGTGCGGAAGGTCAAGGTCGATGGTTCGAGCCCCGGCCGGACCAACACTCAAGGTCTTAAAATAACTGAGGAGAATGCGCTACCTTTCTTTAATAAGAAATGGATAGACATTCTAGTCTTCTCAGATAAGGACGAATAAACCGTAGGTCCCGTCTCCTGCATCTATTAATTAGATAATTTGGTTAGGCAGGGGACATTAAAGAACCCACTCAGGAGATTACTGTGATTTGGTCTGGCCTGTTTACTGGGAATTGGGGGGGGAGGGGGCATCTTCAAATAAGTTTCCTTCGATTGTTTGTAAACTGCTGATGTAGTCTGGCCAAAGTCCCCCGAACAGTGTTGTGATGCGCATTTGACCATATCGACATGTTAATTTGTGCAATATAAATATTAAATTATTATTATTATTATTATTATTCCAGTAAAAATCACTAGAGGCCAGTCTAGTGTGGAACTTTTTGGTGAACAGTTTCATTTTATCACTGCAATGTTTTTTTTGTTTTTTTGGTTTTCTATCCTAATGTTTATATTTGGCAGTTCATATGTAACTTGTTATTTAAGAAAGTAATGTGTCAGAGTTTTGAATCAGTGTGTATTTTTATTGCAGACTGATGTAATTCTTGTAGATATAGATGGAGGACATGTGAGCATTCCGGACTCTATAAATCTTCCTTACTTGGCAGAACCATTTCTGAGTAGAGCAAGGCATGAATTGACCATGGTGAGTTTGATAGCACAAATTGGGTACTAAAGGAAAAATGTCTTAAAGAGTTCGTTCAGTCAAGTAAAAATGAATTAGAAAGGTAATGTGACATTCCTTTTTCCTCTTCTCACATCTGTGCTTTGTCTCCACCAACAAAAAGACACAAGCTTATATGGTGCAGTTTAGCTGGTCAAGTAATTACAGTTATAAATTTACTTATGCTTGCTGTAATGCTTGCTATATTGGTGAAACTGGTCGTCATTTTACCACACACGTCCGTGAACATCTCTCTTCAGACAAGTCCTCGTATACAAACATTTACAAAACTCAGAAAGTTGTCGTCAATCTTGCTCTGCAGATTGTTTTGAAGTCCTTGATTCCGCCCCTACTAAATTTCAACTTGAACTTAAGGAGGCTCTGCACATAAACTGGGAAAAGCCTAATTACAGTTAACTATGAATGTTGTATTAAAGACTGCCTGTTGCTTTGAAGGTGTTATATCCTCAACTAGTAACTGCAGATTGTGCTTTCCAGCCGCCAACATCACCGTCACTCCCACTCCTTCAGGTTTGTTGAGTGTTAAAATTTGGGCCTGCAACTTTCATTTGTTTAATATTTGTTTTCATGTACTTCTTTTTGAGATATTTTGAAACTAACATCATATTTATGTTGATTTTTAGGATAAGGAACTGCGTGCTGTGTTCATTAGACTGTTTGCACAAATGTTCTCTGGCTATCGCTCATGCTTAACTTTGATCAGAATCCACCCCAAGCCTGTCATTACATTCAATAAGGTATGATATATGGAGCAGAATACATTGTTAACAGTTGATCAGTGATATTCAGCTGGGTCTTGAAATTGACTCTGAACTAGCATTTAATTCCCATTTAAACTCATTGGCACTGATGGGTCCACCCCCCTGGCACCAGTCACACTGACAAGTCAGTGGAACTGTTTTTATACTTACCTGCTCTTGGCCCGCCATAGAGGAGGGAGGGTGGGAGCACAAGAGGTGGCTCACGTTAGGATCCGCGACGATCTCAAAACGTACTGAAAACTTTGTGACCCTGCAATTGCAAAGGGGGCGCCCCGCAGCATGTCCTCCGCTGACCATCGTGCCTTGATTTTAACCTTGCCTAATTTCATTTAGCCTCATGTTGAGAAACTGTGTAAAAAGCTGTCCTAGTGAATTGGAATATATTGAAAAAGATACAATCTTGCCTGCCTATGACACAAAGATTATTGTACTATAACTCTATGATTAGATCGGTCCTGCTTTATGTCAGCTCGGTCTGGACTAGCTGTAACAAGGAGAGTCTAGGTCGTGTTTTCAAGTTGCAGAAATGAGCGGCAAGGGTAATTTCTGATGCTGACAACCCAGTGTCTAGTGTCAAGCTCTTCAATAGACTTCAGCGGCTCCCTTTTTATGAGGAATCCAAAATAGCTAAATGCTGCGTTGCATACAAACGTATCAAATGTGAAGTACCCTTATATACTGAAGGCTCTTTAATACTTAATAGTCAGGAACATAATTGTGCTACAAGATGATAGCAACACTAATTTTATTTGCCCAAGATTTAATCATATGACCAAAGGCAGTAGATCATTTGCAGTTACTACCTGTAAACTTTGGAATAGCTCAAGTCTAGAACTCAGGAATTCTGTATCATTAGAATCTTTTAAGAACAATTATAGAAACAACCTTCTTAATGTACAACAGAAACTACATCATTTTATAGTCTAACATACAATTCATCATTTGCTCTCAAGTTACATTTTATTTTTATTCGTAATTTGTCTTCTTATTATATAGATATTCCTAGTTTTTATTGATAGTCAAGTTAGAATTCAACATACATTGCTTGATAGAATTTTTTAAATAGAGGGCCACAAGTTTATTAGTTACTTCAACTATTCTGTGCCACCTTCTCTGAATAAAGTGTATTATTATTATTATAAGAACAGGCATCAGTGCAGGGGTTATAAGCTGGAGGTTTCTACAAACTGTAGTCTGAGGAACAGTGGGGTTGCTTCAAAATTCACTGCAAAAATAACCATAATGCTTGTTAACAGGACAAGGCCCTTGTAATCTAGTTGGCAAATGACATGCTAGTACAGTGTGGTTTGCTCTTGTGTGTTAGACACAGCTAGTAAGTTCAAGAAATGTGACTGCTTGTTATTGTACAGGCAATTACTGCATGGAAAACTACATGGATCAATTATATTTTAGTTGACATTGTGTGTTGGTAGTGAGTATAAAATCTGTCTAATTTGTAAATACACACTGTACTGTTCAAACAGTACTTCTTCTTGAATTCCTCCAACCAGTATCAACCAGTACTGTAAGCTGTTAAATGTTACCTCCCAAAAGATGTTTCCAGTTGTACACCCATGATACCTGTAGGGTTGGAAGTCAGAGAGTATTCTTCCCCTTAATAATGCTTGAGATCTGTGCAAAAAAAAACATTTTGTTCTGTTTGAGCCTCAGGCTAGTATGACTTTCGCCAAGTATATGCTTCATTGTTGTGGAACATTTTTTCGTGGTTTGAAAAGTCTTTTGGGTGGGTTGATGTAGACACAAGAATAACGAGTTTCAAAATTTAAAATTTCTTTTATGTAGGTGTCTTTCCTGGAAAACAGAGGTTTGGTGGGAGATGCATTCCTTTCCAAGGTAATTTATTACTGCCAGTCCATGCCTAGTGTGATATATAGACTTCATCACCTGTTATACCTGACTAAAGTCATCATATTTTCTGAGCATTTTCTTCTTTAGTGTTTCCACAACATGCTATCTATGCTTAACCACAGACATACAAACTTTTATGGCTTCATTGGGGTTCGTACGCGTTTTGAAAACCCTTGAAAACCCTTGAATTTCAGGAGGCCGATTTCAAGGCTTTGAAAGTGCTTGAATTTTGTTTTGGGTCCTTGAAAGTCCTTGATTTTTTATTGAACAACATCAAAAAATATCTGCTTTTAAGGCTTTAAAGAAATGATTTTGTTTTGCACCATTAGTAAACCCAAAACATAGATGTTAACAGAAACATTTTTCTTGGTTTTTAAATAGGTAAAATTGTCATTACAAAACGTTGTTGAAATTTTTAAGTAGGGTCCTGGAAAGTCCTTGAAAAGTCCTTGAATCTTTGACCTGAAAAAGTGTGCGAACCTTGCTTCATGTTTAGATGGTCAGATGGAGACCAATCATCCTTACTGGCCAAACTTGCAAACCCTGCATTAATTTTATTGACCTTGGTTACTCATTAAGCAATTTTCAATTGACTGTCAAAAGTAAGCTAGGATTTCTATGGTTTTGCCTTATTTATCTCTGTGATTGGTCTTTAAAACTTGCCCCACCCTCTCAACTGATTGGCTGTTGGAATTCCTTTTGGTTTTGGCAACATGACCTGTAATCAAAATGCTCTCCATAGTGCTCAAGGTGCTTAGTTATAAAACCCCTCCTTTCAAAGGCATTCTTGCAGTCATAGTGGCAAGTGTGTAATATCTGGAGGCAAAACAATCGAGTGCAGAGAACTGAGCAACCAATTTCTTCATTTTGAAATGCATACTATGTGCTCAAACATTGTCATCATCATGTATGCGTTTTACAAACCTCTGAGCAGAGTCATAGGAACTCTGTGAAGCAAAGCTTTTCACTGTGGAATGCAATACTGGGAATGTCTGTTTGCTACAACCTTGAACAAACCTTTTAAGCCAAATTAACTTTACAGAGGTGTGGTAAACAATCAAGAGCTTCTTTAGTTGGTGTTCATTTCCTTTGTTCTTGTGCCCTAATGCTTGATTCAAGGGTGATGTAGTAAGGAGAAATAAGATGCTATCACTCTTAGAAGTTAAAGGGTTACGGCACTGACAATTAGGCATCAGGGGAGATTGTTTTTGTAAAATCCTAAATTGTCGTAACTCATCAGTATAGAAATGCATGGTACTATTTATGAAAAGTAGAGTAGAATTGGTATGTGAGTGAGTGAGTGGCCACCTTGGAAAATTGTTTTCCATTCCCTATTTGATATTGACTCAGGGACTCAAACCTGAAACAATATTTGGCTTTTTCAGGTTTTGGAGAGTATTTCCTTCTTGTCTTTTGTGGCCAGTCGAGGTCCCCCATACAGACCCTGTGACCTCTTTGACCAGGTATGAAATTGTTCTACATTTCCTATTTCTCTGTAGCTGTTTGAGGTTAGAGAAATATGTTATCAAGTATTGAACTGGAGTATTAAATCCTGTAATGGTTTTTCTTTTTTAATAAGAAAGTGATCTTCGCAGTGATGAACACTACTTTAGCAGCAGTATCTGTGCAGGCCTGAATTTTTTTCAGGCCTTATTTTCATTACTGTTTAATTAAGTAGTGTTCATCACTGCAAGGATTGCCTTCATATTCATTTCTTAACTGCAGTTCACATATATGATTATCATGTATTAACTGTGTTTTTTTTTTTTTTTTAAATTTCATTTCTAGCTTTGTGTGGAGATTGATGGCATTCTGAACAGTGAGGGAGGATTGGATCCTGAGGTGCAGGCTAACATTCAACAACTTGCACAGAAGCTCTATGATAATGTGAGTGGCATCTCATTTGTGTGTTAATTGTGATAGTGATGACAATGGTTATAATCATGGTAACAATGATGATGACTTTGATTTGTGTTCTATGGAAAAAGCCAATCACACAAACGTTGATAATTGGTTTGTTTGCATGTCCTGAAAGTTATTGTGACAGGTCAGTGCCCAGTTGACCTGCCAGAATCAAATCAAAGTGTCTGGTTTTGAAGTCCCAGTGTGACATTTATGAAAGTACACAATCTAGCGTGCATCACATCAATTAATTGATTTATACACTGCAATTAAAAATGATGACATCAAGTAGGAAAGATCAGATTGCAAGGCAAGACCTTTCTGAACTGACTGAGCAGGTCAAGATTGGTTCTTGCAAAAATGATTTTAATTATCAAATGGACATATGATATCACTTACTGAAAGTCTTAAATCTTTTACTAACAGGAACCTTCTTGTGAATCTGCTGAGAACAATGTTCAACCAGTCATTCCTGTTGAGGAAATTGAGAGGTGTAGCCAGAAGGTTTTTCCACAGCTTAGTGAAGATGCCATAAGCCGGCATATAAATCAACAGGAAAATCTTTCTTTGGATTACACTGTTAAGAGTATGGAGCCCTGTGTCGTGCCAGCAAATCCCATGTCAAGTAGGCAACAACATTATATTCCAAGTCGAAAGCTTGAAGTGTTGAAGGATTGTGTTGCCTACATCTTTGACAACAAGATTTCTGAGGCTAGAAAGGTACATCTTTATTAATATTTTTTTTCTTTTGCTGGCTCACAGATGTTAGTTGTTATATTTTGTCAATGTCAAACCTCATATCTCTGTTTTGACACATGTTCATGGTTTCCCAGGCAGTTTCTCCCCTGCAGTTTCTATATCTAGCTTTTCACTATCTCAAGGATTTTGTACAGATCTCTAACACATCATTATTTCCTCATTAATTTTGTTTCTGCTATTTTGAAGATTTTTGACACATTTGAAACTTGAGATTTCAAACAGCTTCCTGACTGTGAGCAGCTCTTTTGTAGAAGCAGAAACTACAATTATAGAAGCAGTCTTTCTCCACTAGATGGATCTCCACATTCTTTATTGTACTCACAAATGTTTTCCCAGATCATTTTAGTCTAATACAGTAGAATCCTAACTTTTCACGCCCATAGTTTCTTGAGAACCGAAACTAGCTTTCTTTCTCCACTAAAACACTCCCTGAATTAATGGACCTCCCTTAAAATCTAACAATACTTTTTCTCTAAAAGTTTGGAAGAATCAAGATTCATTTGTAGTTTGTTATGCCATCATTTGCTCACAATATTTGAACAGTATGCAAGGCTGTGCTCTAAGAAAAAGTGAAGGGAGCCCACTGCTTTGAAACTTTGAAATACAGGGTGCCCAGCGCATGCTTTTATATGAAAAAACTAAAATTCCTAAGTTGCCTAAGAGCAAAAGTAAGGTGCTAGGGGCCAGCGGGCGCTGCTAGATCACACCCCTGGTATGTAGAAATTTAATATTTTTAACTGGATGGCACTCAAAAACGTTTATATTTACTTTTTCCCAACAGTCACTTCCCTCTGTGGTTAGAGGTCTGAAGTCCAAAGGAGCCCAGTTAGCTCTCTGCCATGAATTGTCCCTTAGAGCTAGACAAAACAGATCACTTCTGGAACACGATCAGTTTGATCTTGTTGTGAAACTTATGAACAGTGCATTACAGGTATGCTCGTATGACTGTTATTATGAACAAAACTCCCAAATGTACAGGACGGTGTAACGAGTTTCACATCCACTTGCTCAAAAATTCTCATTTAGAACTGTTACAACTCTTTAGCTGTGGATAAATTGCGTCTACTTGGAAATTAAAGAAGAAACTATACAGATGTGGGTTAAGCAAGGGGAAATGGTGGACTTGTTTTCAACAGCTTGGAGGCTTACATGGGCTTAAGTGTTTTGCTGACTGATAAACTGTCAAAGCTGTGTTAGTAGAAAGGATCTTGTCCTTCTCACCGCTCTTCTCAGTTTTCTCTTGTAACTGATTGCTCCTTGAACAAGAGTTGAAAAAAATACTTGAACCAATTTATTTGATGGTTAAGCATTCACATACTCATAGGAATCCTCTCTGCTGGGATAACTAAGTCCTCTTTATTTTGCAGGCAAGTAGAACATATGACAGGTCTTGTTCCCCCTACGGGCTTTGCACCCCAACCATATGCAGCACCAAGCTTTAGCTGTGACAAATCACCACCCTTCTGTGGTTCCTTTTACTAGAATTGATGAATAACTTTATTCACAAAGAAAAATAAAAAAAAAGCAGCATACTTTTTTTTTGTGTGAAAGCTAGGAAATTTTTTTTCCAGGATGATGCAAGTATGAGTAACACATCTGTAGCTGCAGCCCTTTTACCACTTACATCTACATTCTGCCGAGTGAGTGAATTTTTTGTATTTTTTTTCTGGCTATCTTTTTGGTCAATAGTGGTGTTGTTCTTGAAAACATAATTTGGAGATTCCCTTCACTTATCTCTTTTTATATTGTGATTGTCAGAAACTGAATGCTGGTGTGATCCAGTTTGCTTACACTTGTGTCCAAGAACACCCAGTTTGGGAAAGACAACAATTTTGGGAGGAGGCCTTTTACACTGATGTGGAGTCTCAGATTAAACAACTCTATGTAGATGAAGAAGCTCCAAAAGCCAATGCTGAAGACACATTGGAAAGAAAGGAACAGCGCACATCTCGGAGCAGCTTGACACCTTTAGCAAAACATCGCAGTTTCACAAAAAGTAGAGATAACCTTTCCTCCACACCCAAGGATTCAGGGAGTTCAAGTGACCTGGACCAGTCCTCTCAGGTTGAGCAGAAACCAGTCCCAAGTGCACTGAGTATCGCTGCCAAGCAGGTTTGTGCTTTGCCTTCATCTCTGCATTATTATCCATCTTGCAAATAGCACTTGAATGGAGTACAAATATCCGACAATATTGTACAGTTGGGTATTTTGTTCTGTAAAAAATCTATTTAACCCGTTGGCTATGGACTCTACATTTCTTTATCCTCTTTGCTTTTCTTGCCTGATAAGAAATGAGCAGAAACACTTGGCAGGAAAAAAATGCAGTTGGATGACAACTTACTTCTAAGACGTTTTGGTGTGTAGTGTTGCTTCATATTTTTACGAGTTGATTATATTTTGACCTGCCCTATGGGCTTGTCAAAACACGGCACAGTTCATAATCAAAGGCTCTGTGAGCCAACTAGTGAATTGGATAAGCCAATGTAATTTGTGTGGTCAATAGAAATGGGTGTTTGATTTCCATACTAGGGTATGAATCGTTAGACTGGTAAATGAGCATTATGAGGAATATGATGTGAAACTAAGTTAGGCCTCAAAGACAGAAAATATGGCCTGATTAGGATTTAGTGCAAGACAATCACTGTTCTAGATTTTACTGTAAAGGTTTGTGGAATGAAAGTTCAAAAGGGTGCTGTTTTGTTTATCATAAAACTATTGTTCCAATATTGAGCTCAGTATTAACTTGCGATGCAAGCATAGGGATAGTCATTTAAAAGCTTATGCACTGGATGGAACGCATGGACATAAGGATAAGCATAATATGCATATGATTATCAAAATGTTGCCTTCTTTTTATGCTAAGCCTTATAGTGTCTAGTTAAGACTTGGTTGGCATAAGCATAAGGATTAACATAAGCGAAAGACTTTCAGGCAATCAGCAAGCATTATACTGCTTATACCAACCATGTCCCTATTTAACATAACATCAACTGAGCGCTTGTGCTCATGTTTATGTTGCAGCTGTGCCCATGCACCTTCGCATTAGCTTGTTATGTTTATGCCTATGCTCGAAGCCTGTCTCGCACTTCTGAGATACTTATTAGCATGAGGATGAAAACAAGTACAAGGATGTTCACACCACTCTAAAGTTTATGTTTTTCGGAATTCTTATTGTAAATCAGTGGATACTCAAAACAAGGATTTTTTTCCTTGTTTTGAGAGTCAATTCCTTGAAATGTAAGGATAAAGATTTCTGCTTTTAAGAATTTTATACTCTCCAATGAGAGTTCCTCAGTTTAAGAATACCACCATTAAAAATAAGATTTACTTTCCTTGTTTTAAAAATTATGACTTTCAATTCTCATTTTAAGGGTATTTCCACTATTGAATAAATATCTCAAATCCTTGCTTTTAGCAAGTATTCATTCTATGTAGAAAGGTTCTTCTTCCAACTAGATTTATGATAAATGCTTGCCAAAATTTCAGAAATATCTGTGGAATTGTGCTTGTCAAATATCTGTGATTCATGAAACAAGACCACAGTTTTGAGTGTTCCTAGTTTACCCTAAATATAAAGCATTAGGAATATCCTTGTTGCATGTAATTTACAAAAATTTTTAATTTCAAATGACAATCAAAGTGATTGTCAAAATAAATCATAAATTATAACTTCCAGAAGAATAAGCATGGAATGTAAACTGCTACCATTTGTAATTTTTTACTTACAATCATGTGATTGTTATACGAAAACTTACTGAACCAGAGTAAAGAATCTCAAACTAAATATAAACCACTAGTTGACAGAATTATAGTCATACACCAGCTAGGATATTCATCCTTGTAAAGGGATTGTTGTTGTCACTGTCAACTTTTGTTTTAATCTTCAATATGATTCAAAAGAAAAGTTACTGTATCAATTTCTTGAAGAACGTGTCCTAGGTGTAAAGCCTCTGTGACAAACATTTAGGTACAGGCAAATCTGTAACAAGATTTTTGACAAAGAGAAAGAGTAATCTTCAGTATGATTCAAAGGAAAGGCTACTATACCTATTCCTTGGTGAATTTGTGTTTGTCATGAAGCCGCTATATACTGTTTATTTTAGAATTGGTAAATCTGCATGAAGATCTTAATTGAATAATTAAAATTTCTGGGTAGTTACTAAAACAAAGAATTACCTGGAAAGAGCTGGAATGAGCCAGAATGAGCTGGAATGATCCAGAATGAGCTGGAATGACCAAGAATGACCAAGAATGACCCAAGAATGACCCGAGAATGATCCATAAAAATGATTTTCGATTGGATTTGTCTCCATATACTTGATTTTAACTTGCTAAACAAAGTCTTTACGTCCTGCTGCTATTTTCTCACTCAGTTGGAAAAGGCTGATGGGATAGTAGCCACAGGAAGCCTGATAAAATATTTCACGATGGCGGCCGAGTTGAATCCTAGTGGAAAATTTTGACGTGGAATGGAAGACAACATGTTTCACTACTAAATTATTAGGTCAAAAACACGACAATATGGCTCACAGTGTGGCACAGTTATTAAGTGATGTTGCTGAGTTCACAATTTAAGTAGGTAGTCAACAAAAAGATATATATTAGTTAATAATCCTACCTCCTAAGGGCGAGAGATCAAACTCTTCTGCCATGATGCTGGAGATTTGGTGGAAATATCCTTTCCCCTGATGCATTGTATTCTGCCTCATGAGGTCATTTGCATTAGAAATATTTTATCAGGCTTCCTGTGGCTAATATCCCATCAGCCTTTTCTAACTGAGTAAGAAAATGGCAGAAGGATGTAAAGAGTTTGTTTAGCAAGTTAAAATCAAGTATATGGAGACAAATTCAATCCAAAATCATTTTTATGGATCATTCTTGGGTCATTCTTGGTCATTCTTGGTCATTCCAGCTCGTTCTGGATCATTCCAGCTCATTCCGGCTCATTCCAGCTCTTTCCAGGTAATTCCTTGTTTTAGTAACTACCAAAATTTCAGCATATTAAGTTAACATATAGTTGTGGCATTTCTTGAAGAATTGGTGTTTGGTATAAAGCCATGTCACTTTGCTGTACATTTGATCTACATCAAATGAAGTGAGGTGTAACTTAAGTCTTGCTTCAAAATAAAACTTGCTGCTGTGCAGGTATCTTAAGTTCAAAATAATGTAAAACATTTTAAAGAAAGCATAATTTGGGTTTGTTATGTCAGATTAAAAGTTGTTGTTGAGTTTGTAGTATGGCCTGGCGAACCTGTGTTACATGCACAAAATATTGATAGAAAGAACCACTTCCTGGAGTTAAGATCCTAGTCTCAAAGACGTAGGGATGATGTATTATTTAACAATCTTTGAGGAGTAAGTTCTCTCTTTTGAGATCTTTACTTACTCATTTAAAAAAAAATAGGTCTTACTAGGAGAAACTTCAGTCACCTTCAAGTAAGGACTCAGCTATCAGTTTTAGGCAGTATTTGTCACTCACTGTCAGTGCACGTTCCTTGTCTTGTTTTGAGAACTGATAACTACACTCATTTTGAGTGATATCAATCCCCATCTTTAGAACTTCCTGTTCCTCACTCCAGGATGCATTTTTAAGAAAAAAAATCCTTAATTCAAGGTATCTGGAAACATACAAACTTAACAGTGCACAAATAACATACGCATACACAGTGCGAGTTACACCCTTGAAGAAACAGCATATCGATTGATTGAACTTATGCTTGAGCTTCTTTCAATGCAGTTCCCGCTTGTGAACCACTTTCCAACGTTGATACAGCTCCAGGAATACCAAACAAGCCTCAAACAAGTCACTTTACGAGCAGTTGGCCGTGAGTGATACTTCAATATTGGACTATCGGCGAGCAGCGACTCAAGTCGTTTGAGCCCACGGTTGAAATTACCAAAAGATCAGCATTTTAAATGTAAAATTTATAATTAAATAAAGTTTCATGGCAATTTTTCAAGGAGCTTCAGTGGCCTTGCGGTAAAAAGCAGGCGGTAGATGACGATCACAGGGTAGCGACATAAGTGGTTCAAATCCGCCGTACTCAAGTAAATTTTGCATTTTGCTTAACTTCCTTTCTTTGTTTTCTTTCTTTTCTTTTTCGGACACAATAATCATTTTCCTGGATATATACTTTTAAAAATAGAAGTATTGACGCCATAAATGAAATATACGCTTCAAGAGATAAAAGTGTATTCGGAGATTGGGCAAACTTCAATTAATTCACAAATGAAAAACGTATGCTTTTTTACTCTTTCAAGATTATCATTGGCTTCTTTTTCACCCCAACAGTATTCTTAGCAACAAAGATCGCCATTTTGTTTGTTTATCACTCGCCAAAAACTATCAAATGCATTCAAAAGCCTAAAATAGAAAAAAGTTTACAGGAATCGACCAATCGAGCGAGCGAGCGCCATTCATCACATCATACCTACAACTCACTCTTGCGCATGCGCGCAATTCATGAGTTAAAAATGCTCAGCAATGCTACACACCAAGATGTCTAATTAACAATTATTCCACAAGCGCGCGTTGGATATGAGATGATAGATAGCCAATGAGGCGCATAGCGCCGAGTTGGCTATAATCATCTCATATCCAACAAGCGCGAGTGGAATAATTGTTTTATTAAAAATGTGAAATAATGAAATTTATTAAATTTTTAGCTCCCTTTTAATTTTAAGCTGACACATACACTTGCCATATTTGTAGATTATGGTATATTGGCTGATATACCATAATGGCTAAGCCAATAAAAAGTCTTGAATTGCATTATCCAGTGATCTAGTTTTTAATAATGAAAGATATTCATTGCACATGTCAGTTGTTTATAACAAATTCTCTGTTTTAACAAGCACAAGGACGTTTAGGGGTTAAGGATGGAGTGTGATTGAAAACATGCATTTACAGTGTACCTGTATTGGTCTTTAGAGAAGAGTAGAGTAGACATCTATATTTATACAGGATAGCCCCTTCAGTGTAGTAAACACTGGTATCAACGGGGGTCCTGTTAGCCACCCATCCCACCCCAGGGGAGGACATCCATCACACAGTAATCTCGTGCATGGGAAATTAACGTCTCCTGCCCCTAACCCTGCAGGAGACAGGACCTCCATTTATTCGTCCCTATCCGAGAAGACTAGAATATCTAATCATTTCTTGATGTTATAGAAAGGTAGCATATTCTTCTCAATTATTTTAAGACCCTGAGTGTTGGTCTGGCTGGGGCTCGAACCCTCGACCTCCCACACAATAGTCCAGTCCTCTATTCATATATTTGCAGCCTTAGGGGAAAGGAAACTGACTCAAATTATCAGAGGGTTTGAAAGGTTGGGGGTAAAATCGGTGTTTGACATGGAAAGGGAAACCAAGAATGTGAGAAATCAGGATTCTTCCATATGATTTTAATTATTTTATTTTGTTATGGTTTTTGTAGCTTAAGAAATGGCCCTACTATAGCAAGGGAGAGCAAGATGCTCTGATAAATAGTGAGGAAGGTATTGTATACAGTCAAGCCATTCACTATGCCAATCGCATGGTTTACATGAGGATTCCCTTGGATGCCAGCGAAAAGATGCCACCACTTACACCTGCTACAGGTACATCAAGTTTGTAGACTTTGTGAATGAAAGGAGTGGTTAGATGATTAGTTGATTGAGAGGTGAATTTTATCCCTTTCTGACAAATTAAAAATGTCTCTTTTTTTTGGATGGCTGAGCCATCATTCTTGGCCCTTCCCATACACTCCCAAGTTCTACAATCACAAAATGCTCAGAGAACTAATTTATTGTAATTTTAGCTTGCTGTGGGTCCTCTGCAGGATGCCATGAGTCCTCAGTAGCTTACCATGAGTCCTCTATAGCTTGCCATGAGTCCTCTGTAGCTTGCCATGAGTCCTCTGTAGCTTGCCATGAGTCCTCTGTAGCTTGCCATGAGTATTCTGTTGCTTGCTACGAGTCCTCTGTAGCTTGCTACGAGTCCTCTGTAGCTTGCCAGGAGTCCTCTGTAGCTTGCCACGAGTCCTCTGTGGCTCGCCACGAGTCCTCTGTGGCTCGCCACGAGTCCTCTGTGGCTCGCCACGAGTCCTCTGTGGCTCGCCACGAGTCCTCTGTGGCTCGCCACGAGTCCTCTGTGGCTCGCCACGAGTCCTCTGTGGCTCGCCACGAGTCCTCTGTGGCTCGCCACGAGTCCTCTGTGGCTCGCCACGAGTCCTCTGTGGCTCGCCACGAGTCCTCTGTGGCTCGCCACGAGTCCTCTGTGGCTCGCCACGAGTCCTCTGTGGCTCGCCACGAGTCCTCTGTGGCTCGCCACGAGTCCTCTGTGGCTCGCCACGAGTCCTCTGTGGCTCGCCACGAGTCCTCTGTGGCTCGCCACGAGTCCTCTGTGGCTCGCCACGAGTCCTCTGTGGCTCGCCACGAGTCCTCTGTGGCTCGCCACGAGTCCTCTGTGGCTCGCCACGAGTCCTCTGTGGCTCGCCACGAGTCCTCTGTGGCTCGCCACGAGTCCTCTGTGGCTCTCCACGAGTCCTCTGTAGCTCGCCACGAGTCCTCTGTAGCTCGCCACGAGTCCTCTGTAGCTTGCCACGAGTCCTCTGTAGCTTGCCACGAGTCCTCTGTAGCTTGCCACGAGTGCTCTGTAGCTTACCATGAGTCCTCTGTAGCTTGCCATGAGTCCTCTAGCTTGCCATGAGTCCTCTGTAGCTTGCCAAGAGTCCTCTGCAGCTTGCCACAAGTCCGCTGTAGCTCTCCATGAGACCTCTGCAGCTTGATTAGTAGCATATTCAACCCCAACGCTGAAACTGGGTTGGATGTGAGTCCTCTAAGGTTTACGCTTGTAAAAAAATAATTAACACATTTTATGAATGGTGTGGTTGTTGACTCTTTTGGTCTCTGCTGTCAGGTATGCAAGTGGATGAGGAGGGGTCTGTTGGTGGCACTCACACAGGAAGCATTGTCAATGGTGTGGCAGGAGGTAGGTGTCATACTGTAGTTGAGCATGCTTGATTTCACTCTTTTTACCATGTACAGTTTCCTCTTTACACTTCTTATGTTACTGATAAAGAGAAGTCATTCAACAATCAAGAGCATCAAAGGTTGGCAAGCATTTCCCTTGTTTTCATGACCTCAATGTTTGAGTTAGATTTGTTACTATAGGGAGAAATTAGATGCTATTCACTCTTTGGGGTTGAAAAGTTAAACAGTTTGTTTTAATTCCTTGATACTTGCATGTGATAGGGGCAAAAGTGTCCAAGAATGTAAAGTGAAGAATATGCCAGGGAATGACACCAACAGAGTTAAGGGAAATATTCATAGGGTTACTGAAAAAAAAATTGTAAAAAGTGTTGGTATGCACAGTAAGGCTGAAGCAAGTTTGAAGTCCAGCTTTCTCCCTGGGCAAGTGACTCTTAATATTTTCAGTTAACAATATCTATCCTCCTGCTTTTTTTTCTTTGGGTTGTTAACAACAAGAAAACCTCCTCGTCCCATGTTTCCTGCCTAGAGTTACCTTGTGACCCTTGTGGAAGAGTAGCGTTGCATTCAGGAAAGTGCTTACAAATTTGCACAGAGGGCTGTCATGTGGATTAATGAACATTAAATCGTGCGATGAAGTTTATGCATTCATTTTATACCTGTTTGATTTTTGTTTAGGGAGTAGTGAAGTTGGCAGTTGTATCACAGATAGTTGGGGACGGGAAAGCTATATGGATGATGAGGACGGTGGAACTGTTGCTGATAAAGTAACTAGATTTGTTAGTCGGTTTGTGGATCGTGTTGGTACAGAGGCTGGAATTAGTCAAGAGCACCTCAAGTCTCTTTATACCATGATACCAGGTCAGTCCTGCAAGGCAGGGGACAAAAAGAGTCCAAAATCAAGGAAATGAAACTCAACCAGACCCTTACTTACATGTACTTGTACTTATTATTGCTTCGACGCGTGTTAAAATTTGACTTGCCATTTCCAGATGCAAACAAAAGTTTCTTGGTTATGTTGGTCTGATGTGCATACACAGCTCTGTGCTGTGGCCCTAAATTATTGTATACTGCAGTTTACTGTTTTATCCTTCTAATTTTATTTTTCCTCGTTGTTTTTGTTTTTTGCTTTGATGGGAAACAGGAGTAGTTACCATGCACATAGAGTCATTGGAGCCAGTTTACCGCGAATACAAGAACTTGGCTCCAATTCAGAAGGTTGGTATTAATTACTTGAAATATTTAATAGCTCTGAGTGTTGAGTTTGGTTGATCGTGGTTTTGTTCGGTGAAGATTCTATTTGATTAAAAAAAAAACTTTCATACCTAAATGAAGTTTTATGCTAAAAAATCGGCTGAATTCTGGGAGGTTGGGGATTTTAATGACCAAAAAAGTCCAAGAAGCCAAACTCTTTTTTTTGAGGGGTGACAGTTTTTCATTAATTTTATTGGTCAGGAAATCTGAGTGGGTGTCGCAGTCACAGTTGCTGCCTGGCACCCATTTCAACATGCTGTGACTGTCCCCTGTTTGTCACTCACCGCAGGCCAAGATCATGAGACCCACCTTGCTGTTGGGGGAGGAAATGATGAGCGATGGACTCCGTGCTTACCTCATACCCGACGGGAGGGAGCTGGGCAGGGGAGGAGAAGATCAAGGTGGGGCATGTCTGTTGCCCGCGGAAGGAGCAGTGTTTTTGACAAACTACAGAGTAATTTTCAAGGGAACGCCAGTAGATCCATTTGGTAAGTTTCTTACGCCAATTTATTTTGTGCTTTTTAGCTAATTTGAGACAGCTCAATCTTAACTGACGTTAGTTCCACAATAGAGCGTGTGGTCTTTGACATAAATTCCTTATATTTCCCACTTACCACAAGTGGGCACTTTTTAGTAGGTGGAAATCCTGTCACATCCCTTGGTTATCAGCTTTTCAGAGCTTAAGCTATAGAACGTACTAAACCTACACTTTTTAGATCCTCTTTAGTTAAAGGAACTATCCAGTATTTAGTAAATAAACCTCTTGGGCGGCTGGTAGGTCGGCTGACAATGTCTGCGGCTGAGAGGTTGTCCAAAAAATGAATATTTGACCGAGAAGCAAAGCTTCGAGGGCAATTGTGAAATTTTGAAGACAGACGTGTTGACGTTGTGTTGACGTTATGGCGGATGCATATATGCGACCAGTTTTTCAATAACACATCGACAGTTGACTTATCATGGTCTGTACTCTTATTGACTACGATGTCGATGTCAAATCAAACGATTCTTTCAGTTCGTGACATGTTGCGTGACACGTTGACGCCAGCAACTCTTATCGACAACGGCAAATCAGCCACTCAGATCGTGAAATTACTGCCAATTATGGTAAAACATGAATGATGAACAAATCGGCCGGTACCATTTATCCAAAATTCAGATGGTCTTGTTTTGCTTCTTTCTTCGTGTTATCGTTAAGTTCCCTCAGTTTGGTATGAATTGTGAGTGGAGTTACCTTTTTCGTCATTTAGCATCTGAGATGATTGTGACAAGAAGTTTTCCTGTGGGATCACTTATCAAAGAGAAAAAGATTGGAGTACAGTATTTAAAGCATTTGGGACAGTGGCTTCATGAGTGCATTCAACTCAGATCTAGTACTTTTCAGGTCAGTATTGATTAAAGATTTTTTTTTTTTGTCTTGTATTTCAGTTCACATAGTCGTTGCCAGTTTATTACAACAAGGTTATTTCAACTTCGCACGTTTGAAATACAAAATGAGATAAACGCTGCTCGCAGAACGCTACAGGTTGTTGAGGCGAGCAGGGGTTTTAACGCGTACTAAAATATTGAAGCTTGCAAGAATACAGTAACACAAAATGAAAATCAGTGATTCATACTATTACTGTAAATTGATATCACAATCCTTGAAATTCTCAGCAAACTCAAGCATCAGGGCTCGATACTGAACTTTTCAACTCACTAGCCAAGTGCTGGTGACATCTTTGATGCTACGACAATGTCAGTTCATTTACTAGCCAAACTGGCTAATGGAAACCGAAAACCACTAGCCAAAACTAAATTTCTACTTGTAAGTGTCGATCCTTGAGTATTGATTTTTTGTGTTCTAAATGTGACCAGTCATATCCTCTGCAGGCAGAAGATAACCACAGCAACTTAGTCCGTAAAACAGATTTTGGAACTTACAAGCAAATTGTTAAAGGAAGGAGACAAATCAACCGCGCGAGCGAGCAGGAAACAGCAAAATGCAAATGCACTTTGCATTTCACTCTGACATCCCAGAATTGATAATATTGCTCTTAAACATTGGCTTGATTTTCTTATGCCAGGAGACTCTTTGCATTTGCGTGAAACTTGTTTCCTTCTCGTTCTCTTCATCCAACAGATGATGAAATTGATTTTTGACGACGAGGTTGAACAAGAAGCCATTGAGACATTTCGAAAGAAATTGCAAAGGAGACGTTCACCAAATACAGTTATAGGCACATTTGCCTTCTGCGGAAAAGGCGTTCCAAGGACGCCGACTTTCGTCATTGAAAAACACATGGGGAGACAAGGAACTATCCTAAAGACCAAGACGAAACTCGTAAGTGCATCACGAACTAAGGCTAGCAGCATTGTAAACATTCGGAGCTCTCTTCGCAAAAAACGCCGCCAGCGTAATGCGTCAGATCCACAGAGTCTGGACCACAGATCACTAAGTGGATCCCTCACCACGGATGATGATGATTCTGTGCTCGATATAAATGACATTTCCCTCAAAGGCGAACCAATTGTCGTTCAAGGAGCTGAACGGCTGAGTAAATTGTCCTACTGTGGTGACTATTCACGTCTCAAACTTGGCAATATAGCCAAAGATTCCTCAGAGGGACCATGGCGGATATGCATGGTCAATGTCACATACACTGCATGTAGAAGGTGAGGATGAAGTCTTGTTTGTCAGGGTAGAAGTAAGTCAAGAGTCTGCGGACTAGACTGGCTTTCATCGTTGCCGAAGCTTTTCCCGGTTTCTCTAGCATAAAACAGGAAGGTTTTATTCTCCATTTTGCCCGGATGGGAGGCCAATCCATCGAAGGCTATCTGGCATACGAAAGGGAAGAGAGTAAGCATGAGAGCAAAATAGTGTGGTTTGGTGGTACCCAGGGAACTCGGTTGATTTTCATTGAACAATTACAGGCCCTCACCCCCCTTGCATAGGAGAGTAAAGAGAGTAAGCAGGAGAGTAAACCAATGTGGTTTGATGGGTTGGTACCCAGAGAACTCGGTTTATGTTCATTGAGCGGTTACGGTCTTTTCTTGTAGAAAAGATAGTAATGGAAAGTTAAATCCTTGTTGACTTATTTCGTATTTTACAATAGCGAACTGGTTTGGTTCATGTGTTCGTTTTGACGGGGCGAATTTTCTTTTCACTGAGGCGTCTGGAGTGTGCACTTGATGAAAGTGATTTAGGTTAATCTGGGTTTGGTATATACCATATTCTGTTCCTATCAAATCTGTTTCTCTCCACAGTTACCCATCAGTGGTTATAGTTCCACAGAGCATATCAGATGATAGCATTGTCAGAATAGCTAAAAACTACCGCCAGGGTAGGTTTCCTGTTGCAGTGTGGAGACACCAGCGGAACAAAGCCACACTGCTTAGAGCAGGTAGCATTGAAAGGAGCACAATTGGATCAATCATGCGTCAGACCAAAACTGTAGCGCCTGGAAGTGTAGCTAGTCACACAATCTCTTCATCTGCCTCGGCTGAACAGGAGAAGTATTTCGCTGCTGTTGGTGAGTTATTGAAGATAAGGTGCTGAAGAAGCACTGATATTTGCGTGACAGTACAACACTAAAAGTAACTTTACAATGTTGTTTCATATCTGCACGTGGCATGTTTTCTTTCGTTAAGAAAACTCACAATTTGTGATGACAAGGTAACCTGGCAGCCCTCAAAGTGCCTGGTAAGGCTTGTTTCCAGTGTCAGACTCCTGGGTATCTGTCATTATTTAACTCCACTGTGTTCATTGATATTTTAGTTGCAGCGACACCTCAAAGTAAAAACAAGAATATCTCACGCGCGACCTCTCTACACCATGGCGTTCTCCTCAAGGACGGTTACTTTGCAGATGAAGTTGATTCAGGTCAACTTGTGGACAGAACAATTATGAGGAAAGGCTGGGAGCCGGCAGCGCTCTACGTCTTTGGTGACAAGACATTGTTAAGGGTATGTGTTGATAGTTGTACGGTTTAAGTGACGTGCTCTTTGAGTGTGGTCACTGGATAGGTTAGACACAATAGAATGTACCAAGATATTGCGACAGCGGCTTCTTAAAGCTCTCGAGAACCTGACATGAAATACACGACGCAAAAAGTGGAAAACTTAATGAAGATAAAATGTTCAACATTCGGACAAAATTGAAAACTTTAAATACCGGTTACAAGTTGAAATAGTCACTTATTGTGAAAGTTTCACTGAGAACTTTAAGAACTGAACTTTTTTTGTTATATGACGGTGTATTTGCCCTCAGTAAAAACAAGCAAGCTACTTGAAGTGCGGGAAAACGCAAATGACTACGACGCGGTTGGTTTTAGTCTTGAATCTGATTGGTTAAGAGGATGGGGGAGTTGAGCATAACCAAAGCAACCCGGATTACTTTCGACACCATTGAAAATTGCCGTTGAATATCTCTAATGAAACGAAGTGAACAAGATTAACAAAGGTTCCCCACTGTATTTACCAAACGGTTTTGTTTTGTTTCTCTTTAGCATGTTAAACAAGAGGCTTATCCCAAGTGTGACTTTGTTCCAATTGAGGTGGGAAACAGGGAGCGATTGTGTGTAAATTTAAGATAATGTTCGGTTTATGCATTTCATATTCTGTAGTCCAAATGATTAATGTTCTTCACATTAAAGTAATCCCACATATGCACCTTTATCGTCAGCTCCCAGACATCAGAGCAGTTAGAGCGAGTTTCAAGAAGTTTCAGCGTGCGACTTGTCCGAGTACAGAGACAAACTCAAGCTTTATTCAGCAGGTCGAAGAGTCCGAGTGGCTTCAGCAGGTAAGTTGAAATTGATGAACTCGAAAACATTTATCGGTATGAATGAGGGGAAAATCGATCCGACACTTTTTGGTTTTCAATAAAAGTAGATTCAGCTAGATTTTGCACACGAGTCTAAACTCGACTCTGGGAAATCCTTGCATTTCTTGTTCTAAATCGTGGCGCCGTCAGCTTCGATCCCAGAGCCGTAAACCTGGCAAAGCTGATCTCTCGGAAAAACAAAACCCACTTTGGGATTGTTGTCAAACCTTCTTGGCTATATATATATATATATATATATATATTACAGGAACTTAGAGATTGAGATTGAAATGAAAATGAAGTTCCCTGTCCTTGTATACGAGCAACAATACAAAACATATACGCAATAGTTCCTTTTTTATTCTTGGCACCATAACAGTCTTAACACCTGTCAGATTCATAAACCATTGGCTCTTTGATTTCCTTTGCAGCTGTCAGCCATCATGACTGTGGCCAACTGTTTTGTTGATCTCATTGATATCCAAGGATCTTCTGTCCTGGTTTGCTTTGAAGATGGCTGGGATGCTACTCCGCAGGTAATGACATCATCACGTGGTGTTAGGGACCATAAGCAGTTAGGATTGGGATGCTAAGAACACTTTGATGAAAAAATTAAATTTATATTTTCCGTAAGAATTCAGGAATGGCTGCACGTGTTTACCGTCTCTGACAGCGCTAGACCTCATCTCGAACATAAAATGGGTAGGCAACGTTTCGTCCCAAATACAAACGCGAGTAATTTTCCATCCGTGTTCTCAAACTTAAGGCTTTCACTAATTTGCTTTTGAAGGGACGGCTGGGAAAGTAAGAAGTCTTAAAATACCTGTGATGAGGTTTTGTTTCGCTAAATTCTTATTGCCATCGCCGTCCCTGTGGTCTTTGACTGTCTGCTCGAGAGCTTTTCAATTCAGGGTCGTGAAATGAAAACAAAAGTATTCAGAAAGGCTTATTAAAGTGAAGGACAATTTTAAAAGGAACCAATAAGAATTAAGAGAAGCCGAGTTCAAGCGCGGGAATCGAGATTGATTGTAACTTTGCATCTGATTGGTGAAGGGGATAAGGTGAGATTCGTGACCAATCACAGTGCGTAATAAAGCAAAGCCATCACAACCCCCCTTATGTGGGTCAGAGAGCAGATTTATTTACTATTAATTTCTTTTTTCTTTCTTCACACAGGTGTTGTCTCTAGCAGAGCTAATGCTTGATCCTTACTATCGAACCATCGATGGCTTCAAACTTTTAATAGAAAAGGAATGGCTTTCCTTTGGACACAAGTTCACCCACCGTGGAAATCAAATCGCTTCAACCCAGGGAGGGTTTACTCCGGTCTTTCTTCAATTCTTGGACTGTGTGCATCAGGTAGTTTACGTGATATTGGTATCGTTAGGTTAGACCTCGGATATAGAGCCTATTTCGATTGAATACCGTATAACCAGAAGCAAATAATCACTACAGCCGATGAGAGGAAAGGAAATTATCACATATCACAAGGAGCCAATGCGAGTTTGAAGTAAAAAAAAAAAGAAAAAAAAAAAAAAAAAAAAAAAAAACGTTACGTAGAGCGCGGAGAAACGCGGATGTCCAAGTCGCGTTTGGTTTTAGTTTTGAATCTGATTTGCTGAGAAGATTGCTTGCATTGCTTTCGTTACCCAATTTGAAATTTCCATTATGAAACCCTTTGTGTATTGTTAGAGCTAGGGAGGAAGCACCTAAGTGGAAAGCTGCTGAAATGATATTTTCCCGGCTAGTGTGCGTGTGTGTGTGTGCGTACGTGCGTGCACGCTGTGGGATTTGTAGGTTTCGCAACTCACGCTGTTGTTGAGTGCTCTTCAGTGAACTCTTGGCTTCCACTGGTGCTCTAGAATAATTAAACTCCTAACCTGGCTGACAATCCTCGTGACTCAGCCAATGGCCCACTTTGAGAGACATGCAATTAACACTCAGACTACCTTAGGAGGGGCAAATGTTGCAGTTAGGGTGGCTGAGTTGTAACTCAGAGACGTAATGCCCTCCCAAAGAACCACATGCTCGATTCAAAAGGTCTTCAGTGAAACTCATTTGCATCAAAATGCTTTTTTACCTTTTTAGATAATGCTTCAGTTTCCTTTGTCCTTTGAATTCAACGATCATTTTCTGTGTACTATTGCTTACCATCATGCTTCGATGAGGTTTCGCACTTTTCTTTTGGATTCTGAACATGAACGTGTCGAGTCTGGTTGGATGGCAGAGGAGGATCACAAACCGAGAGGAAAATCGCTGTGGGATTACATGGACCTTCAAAAGACCAAGTCACCTCTGTACAACAACTTCTTGTACTCGCCAAACCAGACCAAGGTAGGGCAGATAGTACCGCGAAAACCCTTAAACAAACAGCAAAATTAAACTTAATAAAGACCCCTAAAAAAAAACGACCTGGTAGCAACATTATTTATAACGAAAGTCGGCGATTCAAAGTTTGTGGCTTTCTTGGTGTTTTGAAGTAAAGTTCAAAATTTTGAATTGCTAAAGAGCGTCCTGTTTTGAAACCCGTGGCACTTGTTATACATATTTTATTACGCGAACGGCATGGGTTTAAAAAGGTTTCTGTTAGAAAGCTGTGATGATAAGGCATTGACCGAGATTCATTTTCTTGACTGGGGAATTGTCATTTGACACACCTAAGACATTTAACTTAATCAAACTGCGAATAGATTCGATTATGCTGTTATCTGATGTCACGGGACTTCTTGATTGTGCGTAAAGTTAAATCCGAGGTAATTACAACAATCAGTCGGAACAAAGTTAAACATCATAAGTACCCAATGGCAATACCCAGTTGATGTATGAAGACGTCCTCCAATGCAGGAAATTACGAGGGAACAAGCACGATTGTGTTTTAGTTTTGCGTCTGATTGGCAGAGGGTGGGGTGGGGCGAGTTCTATCGACCAATCACAGAATTTAGAGAAACAAATTGAATGCAATCCCAGAATACTTTCGACCCTCACTTGGAAATTGCGTTAAACGCACCAGTAGTTTTACACTAAAACTGAAGTTTAAGATATTACAATTTTCTTGCAGGTCTTGAGGCCATTCTGTAAAGTACCTAATCTGAAGGTGTGGAAGTATTACACAACAGAGAACTTGTCTACCGGCCCAACTTACGACTTCGAGCTGATCAATGATGTGACAACCACTGTAGAAAATGAAGGAAGCCCTGATGGAAAACAGGTGTGAAAAAAAAAAGCTATCATAAGTATGTGAAGCTAGTATATGAACTACAATCGAGCGAATGATCAATCACATGTCGGGTTCTTGTTGACTGGTAGGGCTGGACGGGGAAAACATTTGGCTTGAGGTCGTGACGTACGGACTGAGCGCAGCGAGTTCGGTGCATCATGACCGAGAGCCAAATATTTTTCCCGTAAGGCCCGAGCTAACTCGGTCAATAGGCATTCTATCATATGGCCGTCGATCTTTCCTTTTCTTCCTTACTTTTTTTTGGTCGCAGCTTGCGGGGGCCACACGGCTTTGTGCGGTCCTGCTCACTCATCGCGTACGGCCCTCGTAGGAGGATTTTTGTCTAATGTGTTTCAATTAAAGCGCGCGGGTGCTGTACGGGTCATATGATAGTACTAGTCTGGTAAATAGAAAAATCACAAAATAAGAAGACATAAACCAAGACTAACACGGAGTGACAATGTTAGGCTGGATGAATCTCTTATGTGGCTCCTGCAGTAGTCCACGAATACACAAATTGACTGCAAATGGGTAAGAGAATTTTGCAAGGAGGAAATTACACCTTTGTTTTTTTCTTTGTGACCAGGAGACTTATGGGAGCTGTATGACTGGTTGCTATGGTGATGTCACTCAGTTTGCACTAGACGAGTGCTCATGGCTGCTTCAAGAGCTGTACCGACTGGAGGAGGAGGCTGATCAGAAACCCAAGAAATGGGAGCAGCACTGGCACAAGCTGTCTTACCCCACAGCAAAGAAAATGGTGCGTCACGCAACTTGACGTAACGTTTACTAACGAAACATAACGTAACGATAGGTCCCCCGACGTAACGCGAAGTTAAGATACCCAAAAAGTAGACGGAAAAATCTATCATAAACATAACAGGAAATAACAAAATAGCAGATCGCCGCGCTTGCACCATTTCAAGTTTAGTTACAGAAGTCGAAAATTTATTGTATTCAGTAACGGTTTGAGATGTCAAATTGCTTTCTTTGTCTTAACAGGTTTTCTCCTATAATACCAGATGGTTCAACCATCAGCGACTGAACCTTCACAAGAGAAGTACCATGGAAGTCATTCTCAAGGTATTACAACTTCCGTAGAGAGTGTGAGCTCAATACTTTTTTCCTTTCTGTGTTTCCCAAAAGGCCACAAAATATTGGTTTGATGGGAAAGAAAGACACCAAAGAGGAAATAACAAACTAACAAGGAGCGAGAATGATTCAGGATAGAAAAGATTCACAAGACTTGGACTTGGAAATGACTACTGAATGTTTGTTAGGAATGATAGAAAAACCCAAATGAGGAAATGATAAACTGCGAAGGCACAAGGATGGATGGGAATGGAAAACATTGACACCGATTAAAAATGACGAGCTCGAAAAGTTTATTGGTGTGCAAAGAGATACTTCATAGAAAACTTTGGCTGTCAGAGGTGATAGTAGGTTTGTCTTTTGTTTTAGGGTAAGCTCCAAGTGGAAGAACGTGGAGCCCAGGGCTTCTCACAGCCACACAACTTTGAACCCCATCTTTTTGTTCCTCCGTCAAATTGTGAACATTGTTTACAGTTGATCATTGGTATTTTAAACAAAGGTGAGAGTTCCGCCGCTCTTCCACGATGTTATGTTGTGTTTGAAGATTTCTTACCCTGTTTAAGTTAGCTTAGCTTTCACGAACTTTGTGTCCCGGTGTTGCCGGAGTTTGAGGATAACAAGGGGTTTTATAGGTTCTTTATGCTGGTTCATCATAGATATACCCATCAGAATTTCGTTGAATCTCCTAGATAGCTTGCTGTCAGCCGTGTATACTCTTGAGTGTAGAGAGGTGTTGCTATTGACACGTGTTGATGTTGTGATCTGATCGTCCGTGTTAGAGTAATCTAGTAACAGACCCTCGTTGGTAGTAGTGACTATCGTTTTGACATCCTTAGCGGGAGTCATCCTCAGAACACAATCAACTGTCACTTCATAATTTAAATCATTTACTGGGTAGTTTTTGAAGGTTATTGCCCAACAACACATTATAATGACTAGAACCCAGACCTCTCGATCTCGCTTTCAACGCGGTAACCACTTGGTCATTGTGCCATGGGTGTTAATAACCACCAACTCATTTAAGGTGAAACTCAAAGATTATTTACATTTTTACAGGAGTGAAGTGTACAGAATGTGGTTACAACTGCCATGAAAAGTGCCAACCGCAGGTCCCGTGGCAGTGTAAGAAACGAGATCTTCCTGAGCAGCCTGGGTCTGGAATGACCAAGAGTACCATGAGCCTGCCTAGTGAGGTCAGCAGTCGCTGTTAGCTGTATTTAAGCACTTCTTCGTTACATTCTTGCACTTAGAATTCCAGTTGGTGTTTTCATTTTCGTTATTGCTATTCTTATTATTGTTCATCGTTCATTGTTACTTCGAAGTGTTTTTTTTATAGCGTGAACAACCTTCAGAAGCGCGGAATCCGAAGGTCTGAGGTTCGATTTCTTATGGGGACTCACAATTTTTTCTTTGTCCTATGCTCTTGACAAGACCGTCGGAAAAAAATATCTTTCTCAAACCCTCAGAAGTGATGAACATTGTACTTCTCCTCCCAATAATTAATTAGTTATTGGCGCCGATTAGGTTATAAAGAATACATCAACATCTCGGATAGGGGTTGTTACTTTGATGTAACAGCAAATTTTTGTGAACTAATCTGAAAGAAATGTATATTAGCTAGAAGGGAGAATATCAAACCGTTCTTGAAATTTACATGATTGACCGTTTGTTCAACCCAGGCCGATGCTGCGCACCCTAAAAAGCTTCACTGTGGTTACCTGTTGAAGAGAGGACACCTTTTACGGCAGTGGAAGTCCAGGTGGTTTGTTCTGGACACTCAGAGAAATGAGGTATATTTTGTTTTTTTCGGTGGACTCTTTTTAGTGCATTGTTGGGAGTAATTGGATAGAAGAGTTTTTTTTTTTTTTTCAACGTTACTATAGATCTAGACTGAGTTTGATTAGACTAAGTGAGATGTGAAATTTTCAAATTGGACGTCGATTGAATAAAGATGGTATTTGTCTTGTTACGAACTTGGGACAAAAAAAAATTGTGCTTGCTGTAGAGGACTCGAATGGTGAGTTAGGCCACTATTGGGGTTCATCTGCATTCTGCTAGGATCAGCAATGTTGAAAGCTTCTTGTGAATAAGCAAGATGGTAAGTTTTGAGCACCAGAGCGCGAAATGGGTTCAATTCTGTGGAGGATTTGGAGTCAGTTTTCTTTGCCCAAAACTCGTAACAAGACCAGTAACATCTTTTGTCAAATAACTATTCTACCGTCACTTTTAGCTTCGGTATTATGATGAAGAACATGACGACCATTTACAAGGCGCCGTGGACCTCGGGGATATGATAGCAGTGCAGTCTCTCAGCAACATACCTCAAGGTAAGAGGGAATGTATTCTCAACTGCTTTATACACAGTTACCTTTAGTCTGCCAAAGAGAGCTGAACGAAAGCCTTTACCTGCAGTGCTTAGCTCGCAATAAGTGTCTTTTTCGCGCTAAACACCAAATTTACGTTTTCGCGCGTTTAACTCTAGCTACAAGGCTTGACACCGGCCGAATTAAGGTTTTCCTACGCTTAAACCGGACACCTTTTCGCGTGTTTGAAACGGGCTACAGGGTTCCCCACGCTTGATACCGTATTAAGGATTCTCTGCTTTTTCACCGGTTCCATCCCCAGAAGGGGTTAAAAATTTCTCTTGCTTGACTCCAATTAAAACTGATCCCTCTACAAGATACACGCGCTTTGACGATTTCGCCGTCTTATAAAGTCCAGAGTTCTTGTGCCCCTTTCTAAAGTGCATGTGCTAAACACTTTCCCATGTGCGTTTCGGAGCTGCCATTTTCCCCATTCTCATGAAATTTAACAAGTATCTTTTCTTTTAGCGAGCTTTCTTTTATTCTTATTTATTTCATTTCACGCTTTCTGAGAGACATTTTGCATTTGCGCTATCGACAGGGGTTCCCCTTTGAGTTACTTAAGAATTATTCTGTATGTCGTGACACTCAACCGGGATAACTGGCACATTTTTGAATTGGATACTAACTCCTCATGTTAATGTTCGTCCACTTGTTGTAGGTGGACCCAAAGGTTCGATAAAAGGAGCCTTTTTCGATGTGAGTTGACAGCACCTTTTTCGTTTTCATTTACTTATTGATTAAAGATATGAACATGTGTTAGATAGAATAAGAAAATGGCGAAGGGAAGTTTGTTATTTCTAGGATAGATTTACAATTACTTTGGGTAGGTTCAAGATTCTTTCTTTTGACAGTAGTTATAAAGTAATGGGAAAGAGTTTGCTTTGAGAAAGAAAAAGTTTTTTACGGTCTGGGAGAGTTAAAACTTAATACAAGGCAGTTACCTTCTGTCCAGGAGAAGAGGAGGGAAGCGCAACCGGCGAAGCGTGCCCTTGGTTTCGCTTTCCTCTCTTTGAACCTTAAAAATATCCAACAGAAAATTTTTTCAGTCTTTCATTAAAAAAAAAAAAAATGCAAATAGTGTGACATCATTACACGCAGCGAATTTACGGCAGGCAGTCGTTTGCTGTTCGCTAAATCTGACTCTGATGATAATCTCTAACTAATAGTTGTCTTGATCATGTTACAGTTGCGAACAACAAAAAGAGTCTACAATCTGATGTGTAACTCCTCTGAAGAAGCAAAGGTCTGGGTTGAAAAGCTGCAGAGCATGAATGTGTAAAAAATGTTCTGTTCCCGCGGCCGTAGAAATGGTTTCTTCGTTTAATCTGTGGAGGAGGAGGAATCTGTTTATCAATTTGGCATCGATGAACTGCCAGGTGTGCATACAGAATCTTAATTGATGGTTGGAGAAGTTTAGAAGGAGAGTTCACGAGAATTGGAAAAAAATTGTAGAAGTAAGAATATCGTGGCTTCGCATGGTTGGAGTTTTCAAGGGTCAGATGCCCCCATTTCGTCATTAAGAGATAACGAGACTTTTGCTGTGACGTAACACTCTAGTGATCCATGTTTCTTTCTGATTGGTCGTGGTAACTAAGCAACAGGCAATCATGTATCAGTTTCTGACGTCATCCGCGTGGAATCTGGGGCGAAGGTTGTTTTTCTAAACAAGCAAACTGGAGAAGGAACGACGCCCGTTTTAATTTTTACCCCATTTGTTGTACTTTTATACATTCGTGAAAAACGAAATGAATTTTCAATCATCAGCATCTTACTTAATTTATGGATTTACACCGTAGTACCCTTCGTTTGAAACGGATCAATCTTAGTATGTGGACAACTGCGCACCTACCCCTCCCCTTTACCCAATTTTGACCCTAACTTGTTCTAAGTTGACTGTTGGTTAGGTTAATGGGGGAGGGGGGTAGGCACGCTATCGGTTAGGTTAGTGGGGGAAGGGGCCAGGTGCGCTGTTGGTTAGGTTAGTGGGGGAGGGGGTAGGTGCGCTGTTGGTTAGGTTAGTGGGGGAGGGGGGTAGGTGCGCAGTTGGTGAAGTTAGTGGGGGAGGGGGTAGATGCGCTGTTGGTCAGTTACTGACATTGATCCGAACTTATTTTATCTAGATTACAATGAAGATGTACAGTTTTGTTTCTAATTATTTACAATGTTTTATGTAACTGCAGTGAATGGCGTTTCTTCTTAATTTTGATTGAGAGAGAGACCTACATATGTCGAGACAGTGTTAGATCCGCAATTGTAATGTCGTTTTCAAACAAGCTATCCTGAAAGAAAATGTAATTTTTTCCTTTGAAATTAGATATAGTTCATGGCTGGACAACCTGCTTATTTTCCGTAGGTCTAAAAGAGAATTCTTAGATATGAAGCTTTTATAGAGTGTTAATTATATAATTAATTTTAATACAGTGAGATACTTAGCCCTCGTACTCCTAGGATCAGATTGTCTGTTCTCCCCTCTGGCTGTACACAACTTCTTGTAAATTATTTACGAGGATTTGGTTTGAGATCAGGATAACTTCTGCCTAATAAATTTGAGTATTCTCATTAGCTGTTTGCGGGATAATGTATGGATATTAAAGGGAGAAATTACTTGTTAATCATTTCTGGGAGTTCAAGGGTTAAACTGTTATGACAGTTAAGTTCTATAACTGTGCGTATCACGTAAAATTAGCCGGCTGCAAATTGCGCTACTACTTTCTTTGAAAATTTTTAGCTGGATGGATGTATGTTTTTAGGGTCGAGGACAAACTCGTGTTGCGGAAATATGAATCTGTTCATTTGGTCTGTGGATGGAACTGAAGGACGGTCAGTCGCCGTCTGTTTTGTGCATTTGCTCCCACGAAAAAATCCTTTTTTCATCTTAACGCAGTAATATGATTTATTAAAAAGCTAAGAATTTTATTTAACTATTGATTTGAGACTTAAATCCGCCATTAACAGCGCCATTCAATGACATGCGAACTGTGGAATTGTAGCTCAAAATGCGTGTCAAGCTGCTGTGAATCATCTTAGTGGACTTGTTAGGAATCAAGGATGATATTTTTGAACTTCTTAATGGAGCCGTGTTAAGGTTTATGTTACTGGAAGATTTTACCCACAACCCTTCAAGGTCCTCGTTTGGTATCCTTGTCAAAGTCATCCTTGTTCCTCCTTGGCTAGCGATTGCCTCTTGTGTTTCACTGCTTCACCACTTAACCAAAGTAATATTTTGTTGTTTGATTTGACTTGAAGGTAGTTTCATAACCTCGTTCCTATGGTCCACTCTTTTCCTCCTCTCCCTCCTGAGAACGAGGTCGGTGGTTAAACTCGTCACAAAAAGTGACGCATAATCTAGAATGACGTAACTCCTATTAGATATTTTATCTGAGTTGCAACTGGTAAATTTCTATTATGATAGTGATTGACGGAAGCTAAAATATGGTTTGATCTCGAACAATAAGATTGCCAGTCGAAAGTTTGAAGTTTCTTTAAAGAGTCGAGATTATGCCTTGAGACTTATACTGCAAGCCTCTTAAAGTTCATAACATTTTACAGGATGATATCATCAAATATGCCAGATAGAAGCCCTTTTAGAACAAATTTTTCCTTGTATCGGGAAGCTATAAAACTGTGCGTGCAGCTTTTGATTGCATTGTTGTAGTTGATGGATGGTTCGTGTAAGAGGAGTAAATTATTTTTATTTCGTGGGAGTAAGGTATTTTGTCAACTAGCAAATCTTTACTTTGCAATAGTCATAGTAAAACCCGTAACAGTGTTGAATTGTGACGTTGTGTCTTTTCTCGCTTCGTGGAAAACCCTTGCCAAGGTAAGGGAAAGACTAGTCAAGGAGACTAAGTTACCGGTAAACGCGGGCTTGATTTGCCTCGGTCCATATAAAACTATCATTTTGGAGTGTCGGCATAAATTTACTGAAGAAGATGGCTTCATCATCATCATCATCATCATAGTTTATTTAATAAAGCAGGTTGAGGGATAGGCAAGACATTACGTCCTGATGTGGACCTGCATCAATTAAACTATCAATTAATAAATACCTAATTAGTGAATAGACCGAAAATGGTATGTAAATAATGACAATTAAAAGAAATAAATATTAATAACAATACGGAGTAAATGTTAAAAGTATTTAAAGTCAACAGATTTGTAGGAAACGCTGCAGGAAGCTTTAGCAAAACTGATAGATATCAGAATTCTCTTATTTTCCCTGAGTTTTCTCTTGAAGGAAGTTAAGTTTGAACTGTTCTTCATGTCTTCGAGAAGGAGGTTCCAGGATAGTGCAGCTCTGTGCTTAAACGAAGATCTTCCAATTTCTGTTCTTGGTCTATGAACTTTAACTTTTAGGGATTTTCTTAAGTCATAAGGAGTCTCGGATTTCACTATTAAGTCATTTAGAGGCTCGATGCTATTTCCATGATAGATATTGTACGTAATAACTAAAAGTCTCCTGATGTAAAATGAAACAATAGAGTTCCAGTGTGGAGCGTTCATGATGTCATCACTGTGGATGCTATGGGGTAGGTTGTAAATAATTCTAGTAGCTCTTAAATGAATTCGATCAATATCATCCGTCAAGGTTGAAGAACAAGATCCCCAGACTACAATGCCATACAAAACGCTAGGGATAATAGTTTTATAATAAATGTTTTCTAAGGTTGGTATCGGTAAAAACTTTATCCGATTCAGTACTGCTGCGACTTTGTTGCTGAATGACTTACAAACGTTCTTTATGTGCTCCTGCCATGATAGCTTGCTGTCAATTGTCACCCCAAGACATTTAGATGATGATTTGTACTCAATAAAGCTATTACGAAAGGCCAAACGTGGCAGGGGGCCAATAAGTTCTGGCTAGAAATTATCAGGGCTTCAGATTTCGATTCGTTGGCGATTAATCTGTTTGATTGACACCAGGTGCACAGCTGGTCTAGTACAGACTGGAGTGTTAAGATGATATCGTCGATGTTGTTTCCAATTGTAAAAATAGTGGTATCATCGGCAAACATAAATAATTCACCACTGGTTATTGATTCTGGAAGATCGTTTACAAATATTGAAAATAATTTTGGCCCTAGTATTGAGCCTTGGGGAACTCCATGTGTGATGGTTTTGGGCTCGGACTGATATCCTGATATTTGGACAAATTGTTTACGTGCAGACATGTAATCGGTAAGCCACGAATGCAAATCGCCAGATATCCCAATTGCCTTTAGCTTCTCTAGAAGGATGGTATGGTTCACTGTGTCGAATGCTTTTCGAAAGTCAATAAAAAGCACGCCCACTTTAAGGCCCTTGTCCAGCGCATTTTTCCAAGTCTCTGTTAGGTGAAGTAAGAGGCTTTCAGTTGAATAATTTTTCCGAAAACCCCACTGTCTATGAGACAACAAGCCTTGTGTGTGCAAATGGTTGTTCAAGGTATCACTGACAACATCTTCTAAGATTTTCCCAGGGATACTGAGGAGGGAGATAGGTCTGTAGTTGTTCACTTCTGTTGATGAGCCTTTCTTAAATATGGGGTTAAAGCGTGATAATTTCCAGCTTGAAGGGAAAGATGAGTCACATCTACTCTTCCTGAAGATCGGTAAAAGACTGTGGATAACAGGGTCACCAATCATGGAGAGGACCCTGGGGGATACTTGGTCTGGACCAGTAGCCTTCTTGGGGTTAGCAGCTTTAATCAGTTTGTTTTTTACCAGTTCCCAGCTCATGTCAGTTTTGTCCCTGGTAGGAGTGACTCTAGTGATAAAGGTGTTTATAGATGACAAGTTCAAAGGGTCAAGTTGCTTAGTGAGGTCTTTGCTGACATTCACAAAAAAGTCATTAAAATACTCTGTCTTCTCTAAATCATGGGTTATTATCTCCTCGTTGTGATCACAGATTGGACCGATGTTTTTAACTTTGTGTTTCCTCAAGACTTGGTTGGTCAACTTCCAAAATTCATTAGAATCAGTAGCTTCATTGAATAATTTTTGCCAATAATCAGCTTCAGCACTTCTTAGTAGCTTCTTAACCTCATATCGCTTCTGTTTGTAGAGACCCCATAATCAGGGGTCGCCTGATGACTTTGCCTTTTTAAGGAGCTTGTATCTTTTGTTCATTTCTTTCCTGATGGAGGTGTTGATCCAAGGAAGAGACTTATCTCTTATTTTAGCATCTCGTGGGGGTAGGTGGTGATGTAATATTTCATTGTATAGACATTGCCAAGCGTCTACACTGTCATCGATGTCGTCTGATAGGAGACCTTCTCCAAAAACATAACGATGAGTTTAAGGAAAGGTAAACTACAGCAAGGTTTTCTTGGAGAGTTTCCTTTGTGTAATTAAGCATAAAATGATATAGATTTAGCCAAGCCTAAAAGCGGAGCTCCCAAGTTCGTAATATTAATGATAACATAAAAGATGTGCATTTGCCAAGACGCCTGAAACACCCCTCCCTTCGTTTTGATGGTTTCCCCTACCCTGCCGGTGCAATCTGAAGGCACGTACGTACGTACATACGTACGCTCGGTCAGTTACGTAACAATCAAACGAAAAGAGGTTGACCATATTCCATGGGTATGGGACTCTGCCGCACGCGCGCAAAGCGCGCGTGGGAGCCCCGCTATCATAGAGAACTGCCCTCCTTAAGGAAAGCGTCCTAGTTGTAAATGTTGATTTGGTTTCATCAACTAAGTTGATAACGTAAATTGGCCATTGTAAGGGGTTTAAAAGCTGACTTTTCGAGCGTTAGCCCTTCGCCTTCCGCTCTGATAAAACCAAGTTACCTTGTTACCCCCACCGACGTAGCGCCACAGTTTCTTTAGAAACTTACCCCATTTACTAGTTGTGAATGGGTCACCCAGAAATGGAGGAAGTGGATGGGAAAGGGAAATCGAAAACGGGAAGTTGTGTATGGGAAATTAAGAACGGAAAATTAGGAAAAGGAAATTGAGAACAGGAAATTGAGAACTGGATATTGAGAACTGGATATCGAGAACCGGATATCGAGAACTGGATATCGAGAACCGGTGACAGAGAACGGAAAACTGAGAGCGTAAAATTAGGAACATAAATTTGGGAACGAAAATCGGGAACGGAAAATTAAGAAAGGAAATTAGAGACTAAAAACGGGAACTGAAAATTGGGAACTGAAGATTGGGAACGGAAAATTTAGAACGGGAAATTGAAAACGAAAATTGAAAACGCTTGATAATGGGTGACCTTGGAATTGCTTTTCATTTTCCTCTAGACCATTTAAGCGTAAAAAGCTGAGCCCTTAGACCATTGAAACGTCAACTCTTTCGATGTTTTATTCTCACGCATTTAAGAGCGTATAACCTAATTTCCTCCTCATTCCACTAATCATGATGCTAGACTCACTCCACTAGTTACATGGTAACTGTGATTAAAACATTTTCAATAAAAATGTTCATCTCTTAAAAGCATATCGATTTACTTTAAGGACAAACCTGATGTAAAATCGTTAAGAACCACACGAGATAACTCTAGTACTTGCCAGATAAATATTTTACTTGCTGCATTAAAATGTAACTTCGTTTCCATTCGGTCAAATTTGAATTTCTTTGTCTCCTATTGATGCAAGATACAAAGCAGTGGGAACGCCTTAGGATTTCACAATTTGCTTGGGAAAATATTTACAGTCCTTTAATGGAGATATCACTTGTGCCGTAGAAGAGAAAACAAAACAATATGAAAATTCTTTTTGACAAAATTTTGCTTTGATCTAAGTAAGAAGAAAGGGTTAAAAATGCCAACTCATGCTCAGACATTTTTTTAGGCCTCACATTTAACATTGGGATTGTTATACCTCCCCCACCCCAAATAAATACCCTTGAGTTAAAGGGTAAATAAATGTAAAAGAAATTAATTTCTATAGTGCTATGGAATGGTTGTTAAATGATGAACTGTCCTTCATCTTCAAATAATAATTGAAGCTATGTTTTGAGTCTTATGACCCAGCCAGTGATTCCAGTTTTCCATCGCTGTTAAAACATCCTTCAGCTGTTTGCTAGACACTGCATTGGCATTTTAAGAAGCAACAGGCGGGTAATTTCCGAGAGATGAAGGATGAGAGCTTATTGGCTCACAATCACACTTCACCTCTACAAGTGTATAAACAACAATATCAACAAAGTTGGCAGAAAATTTTTAAAGAAGTAGTGAACATGACCCGCTAAACATGATTCAAACCAAGTTTTCATTTTAATGCAGCACATTCAACACTATGTACACAAATATTTAAATAAATTTCTTAAACCTTCCTTTTCATTCTTGTAAATGCTTGTAAATATTACTCCTGTGGCCAGATTAAATATCTAAAGAAGAATTTCAAAAATCCCTCAATAACAATTCTGTACATTCATTTCTGATAAATACTATGGGATAATTCTGTAAATTGAGGATATTCTTAGTGCTCTACTTTTGTCAACAAATGAAAATACCTAATGATAATAATCTTTTTCATAATTTAACTTCAAGGACCCTTCTAATAAAACTTAAAAATAAAATACTTTTGATGCCAAATTCTTAGCTGGCAAAGCATTAGGTTCTCCATTTGTCAGGGAACTAAATTAACACAACTTAGCATAACAAGTCATCACCACATACTAAAGATGTTGATGAATTCCTTGTTCCCTGCTAAAAATTACAAATAAGGAGTATGAATTTGTTTCTGGTCAAGATCTCAACACAGTCATATTATGGCAGACATGCAAGGGGGTGTTACACAAATCACCTTATGAATTCTTTCAAGGAAGTGTTGACAGCAGACCACAGAATGAAGAAGAACTTATCTGTGAGCATTGGGAAGGAAGTGCTTTCTTGGCTAAAAGTTGTAACGATTTGTCTACCCCATTTGATTCTCCATATCATTGTGATTACAGCAATGATAGCGGTGTAGATGACAGCAACAAAAAAACCAACAACTTAGATGATGACAGTGGCAATAATGTTGGCGATAATACCATAAGATTATAAGCTTGTCTCTTGTTCCAAATTCCAGCTTCTTCCTTCCCATTCTTGCCCTTTCAAGAATCATGGTTTGACCGTTCATGTGGCAGTCAGTTGTTAAAGAAAAACTGCCTTTGTCCAAGCATTAGGTATACCAAAGCAACTTAATAAATTAAAGAGATGGAGAGATGGAAGAACCAAGGTGATTTACATCTCAATTGAGAATTCTTTGTCACCAAAATTTTGTTATAAATCCCTTGGCCTGCAAGGGAGAAGTCTAACATTGGTATGCCTCTTCATCTGTGCACTTCTGTAAACTGAACTTATTCTAAGCACATCATGAAACAGTCCCTCCACAAACTGGTATGAACCACAAGAAAAGCAGGATAACAGCTGATATTCTGAAAAATTTCCCTTGTGACTAGCCTTAAACTGTTTGCTATACTCCATGCTTTTGCAATATTATTTTCAATGGCATGCTGTGAGACATCACTATTTAATGCAAAGAATTGTTCATGTCAGCCTCATGCAAGCTAACAGCTGAGAACAAACTCTTGAAGAAAACTTCACTGTGGTTCAGTTATTGCTAAATATGTACAATCCACTGATTAAAATAATAAATAAATAAAATCTTCTAAATGCACATCTTAAATTGTTGACGATAAAAAGTGATGTGCATTAGTCACTTCTCTTTGTGCTCACTTTGATTGACGACAGCCACAATAGATCTGTACAATTTGTCAAATCACTACATCTTCCATGACCAGCATGTAGGAAGAATTCCAAACACCATATCATTGCATTTGTCTTGGATTATTCATCAAAGATTGCTTCAAGTGCTATGTCGCGGGTATCATCATCACTCCCTGTACGTGTTGTCCAAAAATGATGAAGAGTATTGTAAATGAGCTCATACTGTGATTCATTCTCCACCATACCACCCCTGAGGATTTGGAAAATGAATTAAGTTATATATGGTGCATTTTTGTTACTATTACTAAGAGTACCATTATGATAACAGTTACTTTTATCATATAATCCATACAGCCCATGGGCAATTTTATTGAAAAACATTTGACAGAACACTTATGCAGGGCTGTAGAAAACCCTACTGCCATGCGAGATAAGAGCTGAAAGAAGAAACAAAGAAAAAGAAAGAGCAAAGAAAGCAAAGAAAGACACAATACTTCTTGACAAAGTTAGTTCCAGTTGGATGGGAAAATATCTGGCTCTTGTCTGAAGCACAAACCTAGCTGTTCTGGGTTTGTACATCATGACCTAAGGCCAAATATGTTCCTGTCTGCCCTCCCACTCACTCAATAAGAATAAAAAGAAAAAAATATTCTTTTACATAGGGGCAGTCAATTTTTAGGTGAATAATATTATGTCCAAACCCAAGTAATCAGAAAACACAATCAGAGCAGGAAAAGTATTGCATGGAAATCAGTGAAAACCGTAAGTTATGTATTTCAATAATAAGAACTGCCTAAATCAGGAGAAAATGTAAATTGAAAGGTTGTGAGTGGTTTCAGCTTCACATCTGATCACTTTTATGGAGAAACAAAACCATGGCAACAACAGAAACAAAACCATGGCAACCCTAGCAACAAAACCATGGTGACCAGAGAAGCAAAATCATGATATATAACCACCCCTTATTTTTGCTGCTCGGTGGAAGAAAGGTCTCACATGAAGCAATTAAACCCTATCACTCCCAAGAGAGACCAAAAATGCATTTCTAATTACACCATCAAATGGAAAGGTAAGGCAAAGCACATTAAAAAAATTTCAACAATTATTTCATTAAACGCCTAATGTTCTCATCTTAAGTAATAAGAAATGGATAACAAACAGTTTGAAGAAGAAATATTTTAATCTCAGAAGTAAAAGGATTAAAGAGTTTGGATGCCACTCACCTTTCTATTCTCATAAGGCTCACTACCTTTAGAATGTCTACAAGGCCTTCTTTCTGATGGTGGAAAAAATTCAAGCTTTAGAGTTATAGGGTACTATTTCCAAATGGGAGTTGAGTTGGCCTGATGTCTTTCAATTCACTTACCTAATAACCTTTTTGACTATGGCATACACTAACAAACTATTATTTCCTTAGCTAAATGCACACTTATATTTTAAGTGAGCCATAGTTACTTAAACAAAACCATTAAGTATGCAACACTAAGAAAAACAAGGAAAAAAAATGCATCAACTCTGAAAGAAAAGAGTATAAAAAATTCAACCCAAGCCTTCAATCCAGTTCTACAGGGGCTTTGCTGATGGCATTAGAGTTCTCCTCTGAACAATACACACCTTGATCTGTTCAATTCCTATACTGGCCGCAATAAAGCATCCTGTTCTTCCAACTCCCGCACTATGAGAAAAGCAAACAAAAGTTAAGGGGTGAATGTCACGTCATATCTCACAGAAGATTGTCCAAGACAGTTACAAGCAAAAGAACTTTAGCCACAGAGACTAAAGAAAAGAAACCTTACAATAAAATGAAATGAAATAAAATACATAAAAAGTTAGGGTTTCAATTCTAATTTGAGCTCATGATTTCTGTGATACTGATACAGATACAGTGTGTGTAACAAAACCAAACAACAGGAAGAAGATCAAAGTCAGTCAAAGAGGGAATTCATGAACCCTTAAATTTTCATCAACCTCTTTTTTTATTACATGTACTTAAAACATATATGTAACAATTTTTTTGATATTCAGATTTTTTCTTATTATTCATAGCCAAATATAACCACCAAACTAAAAAAATATGTGAAATTAAAATGTGTCTCACTACTGTTTTATTCATTTTCAATTTCATTTACCATAGGGAGCCAAAGGTTTCTTGATGGAAATTCACTAGCTACTCTTGTGGTTAGTGACACTGATAACCAACCTGCAGTGAACAACAACAGGGCCCTCTTTGACATCCTCTCTTGCCTGAGCAACATGCACTTCCTCTACTAATCTTAAAAATTGTCTTGGTGAATCAGGGACACCGTGATCAGGCCAAGCTGTGTACCAGTAATGGTAAACTCTCCGTGGAGCTTCTAATGACTGGAACATCAAATAAAAGAACATGAAACAATGGTATGCATAAGAAAAATAATTACATATCTAATAATATACATGAAAAAATTTCTTGTAAATTTTTTCAAAGACCACAAATTGCCATCGCCCTACAGGCTCATGCAATTTTGTTAGTCTTTGAAAAATTTTACTTGTGCTTATTTATTCCAAATTGCACTCGAAATCATGTGATTACTTATACAAATAAAGTAAACAAACTGAAGCTCATTTGAAATATCTGAAGTATTATGGTAAAAGGACAAAACTTCCACAGTACAATCTCCCATTACCCACAAATCAGTGTTGCCTGATTTGCACTGCACTCTATGTTGCATGTTATTAAGCCACATATCTGTTTTTCTTTTTTTTCCTTTTAGATAACAATTAATGCACAGGACTTACTCCATAACTTTTCTAATTGAATGAGTAAATCTCCCTTCTGATAACCATGCATTTTCTTATAAAGTAAACACAAAATTATTTCATGCTTCATCAAGATAACACCCTCTATGCAATAAGCTTGTCTGCTCTCATTAATTGTTGGCAGGAAAATGTACTGAAAGTGTGAGAACTTTTAATTAATGATAATCATTTCCAGGAGGACAAGGGCAAATTGACTTTACTAGTAAAATTACCTGTGAGTCACTGATGTAAAGTGAAGTGATCTGATATCCATCTCGTCCAATTGCAGAGTCAAATGTGACGACAATGTCTCCATACTTCTCTTGCATTCGGAATGTTGGATCTGGCCAATATCGTTCACATTTTGTCTGACAAAATAAAGTGTTCGCTTGAATAAGAGAAACTAGCTGAAAAAAAACAGTGGGTCCAAGAGCAAATAAGCAAGAAAAAAGAGGGACGAGGGAAACTGTGTGGTTTTGTAAATTGCTACCATGCAGGGTTGTGAAAAATATTTTGAGTGAGCGGACTGTCGTACATAGTAGACAGCACAATGTCATGCCTTTATGCTGAGAATTGAGCCACAAGCATTCTGAAAAGCCATTGTGTTAATCAAAGTAGACAGTGAAACGTGCCAGTTGCCAGTTTTTTTGACAACCCTGATCATGATTTATCATGCCTCATACAAGAGGTGACTGTGGTGGGGGTTGGCTACACTCCTCACATTTAATCAACTACAAAAAAAAAAGAAAGGAAAAAGAGATTTAATAAGAATTGTGAAAGCAATTTCATTTTGAATACAAGCATTCTACTAAATATAAGCTTTCTAATAACACGATCCCTGTAAATATAATAAGATGATACACTTGGTAAGCTTGCCATACAAACTGCACCTCATTTCTTTCTTTGAGTTTTGTTATCATAACGATGATTGGACATTGGTGATGCCATATCATTCTCCAAAAATCTTTTACTGTATTTGACAAAGGACCTAGACGAGAAAACATTAATGATATTCTTCAAAGTTTTACATAAGGAGGAGGTTACTTATAGATTATTATACCATTTGTGTGTGTTTGTGGGTAAGCTCTACAAGAAATTTAAAAATCCCAATCCAGTGTTAGGTTGGCAAGCTCTCAAGACCCCTCCTAGCATCTTTACTACTGAAGCTCAATCTTGTTGAATCCTTCACAAATTGAAATCAGCATTCATGTTCTTGATGGTGTTCAATATACATTGCCTTAAGTGCTGACTAGGAGAATTTGTTTAATAATCAAGAATAAATTAGTGGAATGAAAAGCGTTCATTGATACCTGTGGGATTTAGACTGCTGGTTTGAAAGATGAGCACGCACAACCCACAATTCCTCTACTCGCTCCGACGAAGGGCTAACACTTGAAATGTAACAGTGGCCAATTTACCATTTCAACTTTGTTGATATATTCAAATTATTTTGTTACCCCCACTGACGCAGCCCCAAACAGTTTCTTTAGAAACCATCAGCCTTTAGTTAATAATCAAGAACTTCTTAAGTTAGTGAATGGATACTTTATTCTCTTATAACCTTCTTCCACTTCATAGTTGAAGAGCTCATTAATTCATGTACGACCTAATCTCACTAAGAGGTCTTTGTAGGCAGTTATCTGTTATAAAAGGTGGCTAGTACCAGTTTTCATCTTTTTGATGGTTTGTAACTTTGAAAGAATACAACAAAAAGACTGACCAGGCCAGTCCAACACTTTTACAGAGTTGAATTGTATAATAATTGGTTATCCAAAAATGGGTGTCATTTCGTCACTGGCAGTTTCCATGGCAACCCTTCCAAAGGATTATTTAGAGGCTTTTTTTTAGCTTATGGCTCAAATAATTCAAAACAAACTCAGTGACCCCGTAATTTTTTTTTGCGATTGCTTTTGGCACTTGAAAAGGAAAATGAACAAAGATTTGAGAAAAACAGAAAATTTAGAAAAAGACAACTTTCACGCAGTGCAAAATTTCCTTCTGTAGAATTTACTAGGATTTTTTCTGACAATTCTACTCACTGATAATATTATATTGGAACAATAAAAACAAGGGGACACTGGACTTGTTTTCATGCAATAGCCTTAGTTTGTGGGTTTAGTAATTCCCACATGGAAACTAGTACCAGCCACCTTAAAACTGGAGCTTGACTAGATAATCACCCTGGGTAGCTATGTAAGCTTCCTTTCGACTCTCATAACCCTGAAAATGAATAAAAAATGTGAGATAAGCATTTCGTTTCTATCAAAAGTGTTGATACATGCTTAAGGTTACTTCCTACCTTCGCGGGTGTCCTTCGGTAAAATATTCGTACGCGCGCTAGTTTGAAGAAAACTCTAACAAACTCAATATCAAAACAAAGCTTAATAAATGCAGTTTACGATGAAAATATAATTTAGGCGATTTTTTCATTTAGGAAGTGTCAGGAGCCGGTAAGGCGTGAAACGACTGAGGGTCCTTCAATTGAATTTATAAGGTATCGGATCCTACGCCACGAGAAAAATGGCTGCACAGTCTCATTCAAAAGGCATCAATCAACAAAAGTGTGTCAGGCTTTTCCAATATTCTGATTGGTTGTCTAGATACTCGCATCTTAAGTTAGAGTAGCGAAAAATATGCCAAGTGTGTTGCGTAAATGGACACCACAAAAAAAATATTTCAAATATCAAAATTTCCTGATGAACTTTTGATCGTCATCATTTAAGGAATGTTTTGGCGAAATTTCATGAAAATCAGTCAAATCTACATACCCTATAAATTCGCTCAAAGTGGATGTATTCCTCTCAAAATCAAATGCGAGATTTTAGCTTCTAAAGGTTTGTAAACAACTAGCGCCACACCAGGAGATTATCTCGCCTCCTGAAACCGCAAACCAATGAGAAGACGAGGCCTCCTAGCATCAATGACAATGGATTAAGATTTTCCCGGAAAAAGTATCATGTAGCAGTCATGTTTTTTTTATCTTGCTCTGTTGCTCGTTTAGTAATGGACAAAGTCGGCGAAGGAAAAACCCGCGGCAGAAACGGTAAATCTGTCGCATTCTTCCTTTTCTCCATCGGTTTCGTCAGATTCTGACGAAGAGTCTTGTTTACAACCTTCTGTGGTGTTGACTTTAATTTTCGAGCTGCTAGCCCCAAGGATAATCGAATGCTGCTGATCTTTAGCAGATGCCGAGCTTGTCGAAGGCTCCTGGCCAAACCAAGAGCCTTTGTTGCTTTCAGCAAGGAATTTTTTTTTTTTGACAAAATGCTACCATTTCTCTCTTCTTTGGGCCTGTTATTTTTTCTTACCCAAGGACTCCTCTCTAATTTTGAGTTATCTTTTTTATCCATGAGAAAAGACTTTCTACATGCAGATAACTTCCACGTGAGAATTTTGTCAAGTGCGTGATGTAAACAAAATATGCAAACGACATGAAATTTCCGTGAACATTCCCCTGGGGGGTTTGCCCATTTACGAGATTATGACACCTTCCTGATTTATTAACTTTTATTTGAAAATACGTTTTTCTAAATAAGTCGAGATTTTAAATTTTTTTCTGTAAATTCTAGTTAAAATGTCTAACTTCAATCTAGTCCAAAAAAAAAAAAAAAAAAAAAAGATTTTTTCGGCCTCTGAAGGTAGGAAGTAACCTTAAGTGAGCTCTGATGAAATATAATAAAACAGCAATTCCACTTTTAAACATACCTTCAAAAAATTTGCATTAATGTAACGAGATAAAGTATCTCCAGGTATTTCAGGTAGATTCACCCTACTTCTACTATCTGAAAATGAACAGAATACAGTTTGTATTAACACAGAGCATGATGGTGGGTGTCCTGTGCTGAGTGGAGGAGAAGATGAGAAGTTTTAGCTTCTTTTGTGCTCGCTGAAATTGGGCACTATTCTCAAAAGCATCAAGTGGCAAAGCACTTAAAGGACACTGGCTAGACAGGATTTACATCATCATTTGTATTAACACTAATAATCTCTGTCTCTAGGTATAAGAAAGCCTTTGGTTAAATTTCTTGATAAGCTGAGATGAAAACTTAAAATAAACTGAACAAAAGAGTAAGGATCCCTTCTAGCAATGTGACGAGATGTAATAAGTTACATGCTACTGCAGGGATTCTATTTTCTTTGATCTGAATACCTCTGCAGTTTTGGTTCATTTTCAAGTTAAAGCCATAATGTTTGACTCATCTCTCTCTGCCTTAGTGCTGTGAAAAAAAAAAGGTGCACTTCTTGATGGCCAAAGGCAATTAACACTTTTATAGTTTTTAGTTCAGAGGTGAATGGTACTTGTTGATGGGACTACTCTGGGCTTACGATATCATTAAGCGCGACTGAATATATCCACATAGAAGTCTGCACTATATAAATGTAAAAATGTAAATGTAAATGTACTCTCACTCAAACAACCAGACTACATGTCCAAAACTTTTTAAATAAACTGCTTTAAGACATGTGGCTTACTTGGTAAAATAAATGGATATCTATTTCTGTAACTGGAACCAGGAATCCTCTCCTCTGGAGGAGGATGATTCATTGGCATTTCCTAGATAAATGAAGAAGAAAATTGAGAGTTATGCTTCAGAATAACAATAAAATTTCACTCAACATGTTCTTTCAGTAGTGGAGCAGAGCATGACATCTTAGTTATAGCCCTTGTTGTTTGATAAAATCTTTATCCAGTGCATTTTGATAAAAAGTATCTGCTGAATAGCATTATCTACCCTTTGAACAACTGGGCCCTGAGGTACAAATCCTTGTAGGGAGCTCAACTATTTCTTTGTGCCACGCCTTAGACAAATGAATACATCCAAGAACAAGAATAAAATTTAATCATCTTTCTTGTCTGTAAACATTCAAATTATGTATGCTCAAAATATTTCTTTGTGACACAACCAAGACAACTGAATACATCTAAGAGCAAGAATAAAATCTAATCATTTTTCTTGTCAGTAAACAATTAAATGTATGCTCAAAATATTTCTTTGTGCCATGCCTAAGACAAATGAATACATCTAAGAGCAAGAATAAAATTTAATCATCTTTCTTGTCTCTAAACTTTCAAATATATGCTCATAATTTCAAAATTAATTTCGAGTGAACTATCAAATCTACCAATTGATTAATATGAAAAAAGATACTGAGAGGAAAAAATGCTCTAAGGAAGGCCTCTTCTTTACCAAAGAGTAACCATCATAACTACCATCATATTTAAGTAATTCACTAGATCTGCAACTCACCCAAAATTCAGTAGAAAGTTGCTTTGGATTATTTACACTGTCTTCCAATTCATTGCAAGTTAGAGGCCTGGATTTAGAAGCCAGTTTTTCTTCTGTGGGACTGCAAAAAGAAAAATTACACACAATGTGACATTCAAATTAAAAACATGAAAAGATTTGGAAGGATTCTGTTCAATTCACTAGCATAAATTATTTATTAAGTTGAAATCTTAAATTTTTTTTTGCTGTCAGGAATATGAAAACTTACAGAATAGCCTTGGAGAGGAAAATAAAACATCTCATTAGGCTCCCCTCTCCAATATCTTCACACTGGACAGCTAGATTCTTGTTCAAAGGTTCCACTTAATAAAATGTACACTTAATTTCTTTCAACTCTCAGTTCATTGATGAGAGATGTGTTGAAACTGTCGCTGAAATATGACATAGCACCTTTCTAACAATTTTGAGTAAGAAAACAAAAGAAAGTCTTATTTTCAGCTTTAAATAACATTACAACTTAGCACTATTACCTTTCTAATATGCTTGGGGCAGAAGAACTGGGTCCTAATTCCATTGATGATGATCTGTTGAGATCTAAGACTAACGAGGCTTTGGAACCACGCCTAAAATCCAAATACAGATTATTTTTAGCCCTATACTAAAGATTCTGAGATATGAGAAAAAAAGAATGTTTAGAAGTTGTAAAATATGTCTGACCTGTCTGATAAGGATAACTGAGACCCTTTCCATTTTCTTGGCTTGGGGCCAATGGCTTGTAAGCCAGTAATTGTATACATCCGTCCTGCGTCAGGCTGGATCATGCTGGCTGACATGTTGTTTGCAGGGTCAACAGTGGGATAGAGAAGCTTCTCTGGGTCAAGCTGTTGTGTACGATGTTCTTCTTCAGCCTTGGCTTCCAGATGACGCCGGCAAAACAGCTTCAAGAAAAACAAATTCATCACAGTTACCTGTTAGTGTTCTACTTTCATTAAAAGTTTGGTGTTTAGCTCATTTTTTTACACATGATATTATTTGCCTTCAATGATTATTGCAGTTGCTGGTTTCCCATTTAGCTCAAAAGAGTCTTTTGTGTTTAAATTATCTTTTGAGTTTGACATTTTGAATTCCAATACAATATCTAACAGGCACGTAATTAATGAAAATTAAGAAAAATGTAAAATCAGGAAATGTATTTTGGATAAGACACTAACTTCTCAGAGCATGAAAATGGAGAAATATCATAAAACTAGTTAAGAGCATTAGATTATTTGCAATTTTAGGAATTACATGACCGGGAATAAGACAATTGTCAATATTATTATCAGGTGATCATTCTAATCTGATGTACAGGTAATTGGGAATGCTGTGACTTACCAAACAAACAATATATGATGTACAGGAAATTGGAATTGCAGTGACTTACCAGGCAAACAATGGCCAGAAATATGAGAATAACTGTCACACCAGCCACAACTGCTACAGGAAACCACATTTCCTGATAAACAGCAAGGTCTATTTCAGGGGTGTCCTTTGTAAAAATAAATAAATAAATAAATGTTTTGAACAAAATGTGGTAAGCCTGAAAATAACAATCTTTTATCATATAAAGGGCAAAATTACTGAATTGTGATTGGTCAAGACAGAGGGCATTTTTTTCTTAATTTTTGTAATTGCCCTGGGCAAAATTACTTGAAAATGATTGGCTGAAAATCGCTTAGCAACGGCTGCCAAGGTAAAGAAATTTCTGTTTGTTTTGTAACAATGGTGTCCCGTTTTGCGTGAGATCAGTAAGAAAACATTTTGCCCCTTATATTATAAACAAGTAATCACATGGTTCCTTGTAAAATGAAGGATTAATATCACTTGTGTTTTCGGAAGTTGCAGAAATTGCCCTTGTCACTGCGCGACTTGGGCAATTTCAGCAACTTCCGAAAACACACATGATATTAATCCTTCATTTTACTCAGCCCCATGCGATTACCTATACCGATGATCACCCAAATGCTGATAGGAGCTTTCTGTTTAAGTTTTCTCCAAAATATTGTGTGGCAGGGCCTCTGTAATTTCCCTGCTCGCTTTCTTGCCAAATCCTAAAGCTGTCTTTTGTTCATTCCATGCTTTTTTTAGTAAGCAAGGCTTTCATTAATGTTCTCAGCAAGGGGGCAACTGGTTTTCACAGGTGGGCAAAACGTTTTGAACTGAACTTCTTTATAAGATAAACTTTCCTCCAGATTGTCAAACCAGGTGGGCAAAACCATCCTCACAACCAGTCAATTTGCTGAGTGCCCCGCCCTTAATGAAGCCCCTAAGTAAGCCATGGGATATGGCAGCTTTCCATCCCAGCAGGACATCTTATTTTTTTAATGGCTTCATTATTGTGAACATAGAATAAAATGGCAAAATTACAAAAAGTTGGTTCTCAATCAAGATCGCAAAGACTAATTCAAATAATATTACACAAAATAAGCTTTTTCTGTAAGACAGAAAATATTGTAAGAAATAGACAACTTTTTTGAGACATGTTTCAGCATGCTTATGCCATCTTCAATCAATGAGTAACAGAACGTGAGTAATTATATAACAGACAATATTTACAGTATAATGTAATACAAAAGCGGGTACTAATAAATTACAACGTGACACCAAACATCAAAAGTGTGAACTGAAACGCTAGAAAAGTGTTATAATGCTGTAATTGTTTGTTAAGTTCAGGTTTGACCTTATTTATATAAAAAGCTTCTTTGAGTTTTAAATCAATCGAGTTGTTAGCAGAGTCCAGAATACTAAAGCAAGAAAGGGAGTATTTGTCTATTTCTTACAATATTTATCATACTTGCTACTACTACGACCTTATGGAAATACAGAAAATACTGAAAATGGTCACCATCCTGCTATGCATCCTGGTTGAGTGCAGCCCTTAGCGACTGTGACCAGTTCATACAGTACCCTTATTTACAGGTTTGACTGTGTTTAGATCTTTGGAGTAAAAGGTTCAAGTGTTTTGTACCTTGATTCCATAAGCAGTTATGTTGAATTCTCGCAAGAATGGCTGCATCCTTGGGCTGTCTAAGGTCTGGATCATTTTGTTGGCTGGAATAAATACATTTGGTTCCCACTCAGACCCCATGGCTTTAACCATGTCTTTTTCACAATAAAGTTCAATCTGGATCCTTCTAAGGGAAATCTGCAAAATAAAATGTGGGTGCACCCTGTTGCCTTTTTATCACTAATCCTGGATGATAAGAATGTTGTATAGTTTCACAAAAAGTGTCATTCACAGGTTTCTATTAATCTGTTTTCAAATAAAAGTCCATAACCATCACACTGCTTTAAGTGTTTTATTTGCTTCATCCTTTAACTTCCAGCAGTGATTAACATGTAACTTCTCCCTAGAATACCTATACATTATCCCACAAACAGGTGATGAGAATACTCAAACTTATCAGGTAAAAGTTGTTATTTTGATTTAACACCAAATTCTTGTAAAGAATTAATAAGGAAATGCGTAGCAGCTAGAGGGAAGAATTAACTATCAGATCTTGGAAGTTGCAGGGTTACCAGTAAGTGGGTCACATGTGTAAGTGTTTTTGCTACCATCCTCTAAGATCAAAGCACTTCCTTCTTGATTTCCCAGTACTGCTATGGTCAATACTGCACAGGTGTTACTGATCCTAGCCAGGTGTTTCAAAATTCCAAGTTAAGAAAACACACTCACAAACACACACAAAAAACACAGATGCTGTAGAAACCCTAACAGCACTGAAGTAACATATGAAAGAACACACTGTCAGGTGTGCTTAAAACTTTTGACAACACACACACAAGAAAACACATATCTTGGGTGATTTGAGAGATTCTGTAGAAATTGTTTACAACCAAGACAGTAGCATTATGACACAAGACATGTACAAGTTTTATGAGTTTCAGTGCCTCCCACTTTGCCTATTTGTTGATATTTCCCCCTAACGTATAACATCCTAATGATCATTTTCATTATTATTGGCTGTGATTTGTTGTACTCACTGGAAAGACATGAAGAATTATACAGCTTTGCTCATGAAGTCCTAAGTTTTTGGAAAGAAGAGATGTAAACTGTTTCCTTGTTGACTTGCTAAAGTTCTTGAGCCCAGTGGCCAGGTTCTGAAAAAAGGTAACAGCATTTGCAGGGCTCGACACTAACTTTTCAACTTTCTAGCTAAGTGGCTAGTGACACCTTAGATGTTTTTAGATGTTACAAAAATTTCAGTCAGTTTACTAGTTAAACTGGCTAGTGGAAATTGAAAACCACTAGCCAAAACTAATTTCTACTAGTCTGTGGCTAGTGGGCTACCGTTAGTGTCGAGCCCTGATTTGAACCAGAAGCATCTCAGCATTTCAATGAATAGATTTATAGATTTTGAAATAGTTTACAAACATGAACTGTAATTCATTCAAAACAGAGGTATTAGCATAGAACAGTGAAGATGCAGATCATATCTTTTTCAAAGCACTTTGTAAATGTTTTATTTCAGGATTAAATGTGGCTTTCTTAAGTTAATTGGTTTTTGTTCCTCATTAAATTCATATTCTGGATTATCCAGACCCTCAATTACTGGACTATTTCGTCTAGTCCCAACAAGTCCAGGTAATCAAAGTTCAATTATAACATAACCAAAGTAAAGCACATGTTCTGATTGGTCGATTTAGTGTCCCCCATTTGCTCATGGGTGTATGCTGCTGAGGTGAGCAAATTAAATGCAAAGACTATTTTTCTGCAGGCACTTGTTTTTTCTGGCCACGCAAGATTTGTTAAATAAAAGGGAACTCTTTAGCTACAATGTATCAATGTTATATTATAAAACAAATGGTAAACACCACAGCGTACACTATTGAGTCATGGATGCACTTGGGAGGTTTGCTAAGCACTCAAGAAGCTAGAGTTGCTCTCGGCTATTGCCTTGAACGACTCTTACACTTCTTTCGTGCTTAGCAACCTCCCGTGTGCATCCATAACTCAATAGCGTACGCTGTGGTGTTTACCATTTGTTAATTTTATTACATTTTGACATCTTCTGTGACTTATCCCTGTACAGACCCAGTGAGAATCTATACGCTGGTTATCTAACCCTTTAACACCCATAAGTGATTAACATAATTATAACTTCTCCCTATAACATCCATAGATTATCCAGTTACCTGGTAGTGAGAATACTCAAATTTATCAGGAAAACGTTGTTCCCTTGATTGAACACCAAATTCTCATAACTAATTTACAAGGAAATGTGTAGCAGCTAGAGGGGAGAATTAACAATCAGATCTTGGGAGTTCAAGGGTTCAACAAAGTTTATTGGTTAACAAATTCACAATGCAAGCTGGCCATCTTCAATCTTACCAAACCTTTTATCTGAACATCTACATGTATTATTGTGAACAGTGTCAAGAGGACTGAAAGCTAACAGTGGAAGGACATTCATTTAGTTAAGTCAACCCTCCTATAGAATCACTGAGGCCCACTGATTGCATAACAACCACAGTTTGGGTTAGACCTCAGGCTGTAAATAACCAGCCCTATTTGTTTTAAAAGATAAAAAAAGTAAAATGTTGTAAATGCGATGCCATCTGTGAGTCTGTCCTTCAACAGATTATAAATAAGAGCATGTATCATTCAGTTTACCAAATAAATAAAAGGAAAAAAAAAACAGTAACAATGTCTGTCTGTCTGTTCCTGGCCCTCACTCAGAGAAAGTAGGGACCTTACGCAACCACGATGGCGACGGCAGCGAGGACGTGGAAAAACGAGAGATCTAATTGGCAGAACAATAGCTCAGCACATGCGTTTTGAAACTTTTTACATTTCTTAGCTGTCCTATGCACAACAACAACGTGAAATCGCCAAAATTTGCGTCATCTGCGAAATGAAACCGCGACGGCAAATTATTTTAATTTCCATTTGGAACTCGACACTACTTTTATACGTCATGCTGAAGTTGAGCTGTAGCGCCGTATAAGACAGTAAGCTCCTGCAACCATTTTTGAAATTCTAACTAAGAGTAGAAGAAATTCATTTTTTAATCGAAGTCTTCCTTGGTGTTGCTGTCCTGATTGCATAAGGTTCCTAATAAGTAAGAGTGGGCGGTCAAAAACTTACATTCACAGAAACCACTAGTTTATCAGTTTTAACTGTAAAGTGCTTTTACCCACATTAAATAAAGTTATCTACCTGTATTGAAACCAGTACACAAATATCATTCACCGTCAGTTCTTCAAATATCATATCTAGTCTAGGAATGTGATATTTCCCTATTAAATGAATGATGTTCTTCACTAAGGCTAAAGAAAGCCTACTTTGCCCCTCTAACTGGGTCTTTAAAAGAAACAAATAGCTAACTTTTATAAAAAGCAAGGAATTTTTTATAAGCAAGAAAGTTTACTTCAAAGCAAGACAAACAGAAGTGCGTGTATTACTTCACCTAGAAAATGCATATACAACAGAACAAGCTGGAAGTCTTGCACAACATAAATGTGACGTACATTTCAAGTAAGGTAAGAACTTGACCCTTTGTGCCGTCTCTCAGCTGAATGCATATTCCCAATAATGTTCTCTGTATAATTCCCAGGGTACCAACAAAGAGAATTTGTTTAACAATCAAGAGCTTCTTCAGATGGCAATCATTCCTTCATTCTCATGACCTAGCTGACTGTTTGCTGCTTTAAAGAGACATTAGATGGCTTGTCACTCTTTGGGCAAAGGATGTTGTTAAGAAAAATTGTATTACACAACTAGCATGACCTTCTAGAAGCTTCGTGAGAGTTCATAGTTTGTTTAGTTTAGTATCTTGTGTAAGCGTTCCTTAAGCAGTATATTTTGTAATCTTTCCATAATAAGACTATTTAGAAAGTTCTGGAATGTTATTGTGTAAGTATATAAGTAGGCGAGTCCAAGTGAAGTTTTTAACTAAGTTTTCACAAGCGAAGAGAGTTTGATGTTGGTTGTGTTTTAGTCAAATGTGATGGAAGCAGCATTTATTGAAGTTGGTGGAGGCTGTGTAAGTTTATTGAATTACGTGCTGTTGTAGAGTTTTACTTCATGGAAACTATGTTCATGTTTGGAATAAATCTTCCTGCTATTCCGACAACCCTGAGTTCAGTCTGGTCTGCAAGCTGCCCATCTTCTAAAAGATTACATACCTAACAGATGTCAAAACAGATGATAACGAATGCATTGAAAATAGCTGAAATGGCTTAGCACAAAATCTAATCTTAAAGTGCTAGAATGCAAGATATGAACAAGTTATGAAGGCCTGTTTTACAGGAAGGCTAATACTTGATAAAATCCTTTAAAGTTAAGGATAAAGAGTTTAAAAGCCTCATAGGAGGGGCTTTTAAAATCACTAATCCACACGGGTTGTGTCAAATACAGCAACTGAACAAAATTTGTATTTTTATTATGAAATCAATAAAAAAATTTATGGTCCCTTAAAAGGACTTGTTTACAGCAAGAAAAAAAAAACTGATTGCTAACAGCTGTAGAAAATGAAGGGAACAGATGACAGATAAATATGTTTTTCTGCCTGATATGGGTCAGCTACTCAGTTACCATAAATATAAATGGGAAAACAACAGATTCAACTGATGATATTTCAAGTTATTGTAAAGCTGTTGTGTTTCAATTGACATACTGCTTTTAGGAGGGGGGCATTGGGATTTTCCCTTTAGTAGTTTTGGTTAATTTTTTGTTGTTTTTTTTGGCCAAAAAGCTTCCATTTTTCAGTTTTGTTGTTTATTGCAGTTTGCAGATTTTTCTGGTTTTTTGCATTTGGTTTTCACCAAAAATACCAACAGAAAATCCGATTTTGTATCCAATATGGTTTTTCCTATTTGGGTTCCAGTTTCTCTTCTATGCTCCACTAGTCATCAGTGTATGGTTTTGCATGCGGTCTTTGGCTTTGATCATAATTTTTTAGTTTTGCAGTTCTTGAGGATTTTTTTCTATGGTTTTAAGTTTTCTAATAAACCCTAAATTGCCCCCCTCTTTTAACACATCTTGTAGCTATCAGTCAAATTCCAGATATCCTCTGGTACCAGGGATTTACACACAAGTTCCTCAAACTGAAACTTAATTTTTATTTCAAAAGTATAGAATGACTAATTTCAATACTGGATTTAAAAACATTTCAATCAAAGAAAAAGCATCTTCATTTCCATCTGGAACATTATCAAAGAGGAAAGACACTTCACTATGTTTTCCAATCAACAATAGTTCTTAATTTGTTTTAACTCAAAACAAAGACTCAGATTGGTTATAAGTATTATTGACAACTACACAATAACGAAACGAAAAATAACGATTTCAACAACACTTGTCCTGCTAATGTTCTTAGCAAATTGAGATAAGTTGAAAATTATCTCTCCATCCTGAAATCCCACCCAGAATTCCTGGATTGATGATGACAATGGCACAGCCTACAGTAATAGTGCATTTCCCACTACCCTGAAGGCTTCAACAATGGAAAATAATTTCATTAACACCAAATAATGCCATACCACGCACTGGCTATTTTTAATGCAGGTGTACTCGGAGGGAAAAACTACTGTCACAAACTTCTAATTCAATGGGTTTGAAATTTCAAACTTCACAGAAATACCTGTATACATGATATATCATAAAAATCCAAAGACATCCGGTAAAAAACGTACACATTTTCATCAAGAAAATAGATTCATAGTAATCTATGTTTAGACTTGAAGTAACAGGTGTACAACGATATCTACTTCAAACTAACTAATTCAGTATGTTAATACGGTGTTATAGCTAAAGAACAAACCGCTAGATATGAAATCTGGTTAGAGACATCGATTTTTTTTTTCCTTTACAAAATCGAACAGGTCTTCACATTCACGGCTATCGTGTTACACTAATTGATCGAAGTTCGGCCTCCTTCTCGATCGAGTTACTTGACACTCATTTAAAAATTCACCACAACAAAACGAAGAAAATATTTTTGAAACGAGTTGCCGACAAACTAGTATATCCTTGAGTATATCCGCCAGTTATTGTTTGAGTGGGAGGATTTAATGAAACATGTCACGGAAATGATTGTTCAGCGAATCAAACCCCATTAAAATGGAAATCGGCAAAGAAGTGGCGAACACAGATCCCATGAACATAATTACGGGGTCAGATAATGCCAGATCGAAAGATCACGCAAAAAATCCGTTTTCGCGCGCGAAGAACCAATGTGACCTCATTCGAAACTAGTCCATGGCATTAATTTAATTCTCTGCTATCAGCAAAATAAATTCATACCAAAATACATCAGTCAAACTCTGTCAAACCCACGCACTTTGTATAATAAATGTAGCTTTCTCGCGGTAGAGCACCGAAGAAAGATTCCCCAGGATAAACCTACTCCAAGTGTCTGTCATGACCGAAAGAACCACTGTAAAACGTATCGAATTGTGTTAAAATACTGTCGCACGATTTGTTGTGTTTATTTTCATCTACATCATCCGATTCGTGACTCCAAACCGAATTGTTAAGCAACAGACAATTATTACAATTCTCTCGAAAAAAACAAAATCGCAATGGAAACTGTAACGGCGATATCAAAGCTGTAGATCTGTCGACCAACAACTCAATGTGTGCTCGCTCGGACAGAACATTTTCTCTACGAGCAAACAAAAAATCCGGAAAGATTCCGGATACGCTAATAAAATAACCACCAACGCGGATAAAGAAGACAAAAAGAAGACTCACCAACACTAAAATATAAATTTCCGGCAGGTCCTCACGATGACCCGCTGTAATGTTGCCATTGCTTTCTCGAGCGATCGTGGTAGCGCTTTCTGTTGACTTGAAAGAGGAAACTTTTCGCTTAAATTCCATTTGAATATTTTTCCCTTCATTCTGTTTCTCCCCTTGAAGGTTCTCTCCAATGCTTGGCGGTTTTCCCTGCCCTACGCCATGGGAAAATCCTGTAGTACGGCTGCCATACGAACCCGCGTAGGCAGATCGACCAACAGCTGATGAAGTTAGTTAGAAACAAACATTAGACGATCAAATCCAAGCAAAAAAATCGTTGTCATTGATCATAACGAAATAAACGAAGACAATAAAAATTTAGGAACCTTGAATTTTTCTGGTATGCGTAGATCTCGTTTCAGAAGATGTCAAAATCCAGAAAAGCCATATAAATTCGAAGAACCAAACCACCATCTTCCCTCCATCACTCGACGTTTCGATCCGCTTCCGACCCGAAGAAAATATTCCAACGGCGCATGTACGATGTTTAGTCACGTGATAGAACAGGAAAAAATTACGCGCCGCAGATGAGATATATTATTCCTAACATTTCGACAAAACTCTTAAGATTATAAGAACCAAGAAAATCGAATCATAATTTACTTGCGTACAAAAACATATAAATTTGCATAATATGTGCACAACCTAGGAACATTTTATCGTTGGGGAAAAATTGCCAAGTGTGGGAATGTAAGCATAACTTTCGCATAGAGCCTACGATTGCCAAGATTCTTGCGTGACAACAGATAAACATAATTATATTTTATTATTTCAAATGGATTTAGTCCTTAGCTAACCATTTTTAACCTGAAATTCTGTTATTTTTTAGCTGTTATTGAGATTGTTCTCTGCAGGTATCCTACAGTTTACATAAGTAATCGCGGTATAATGAGTTTGGGAGGAAATTTATTCGAAAGAAAATGATGAAATCTCTGTTATCATATAATTAATCAAGGGGTGAAGAAAAGGTTATTTCATGACATATATTGTGATTAATCCTCAACTACGAGACTGTTCACGAAATCAAATAAACTTATCATAGGTCCGCGGGTCGTGCAAAGACCACTGCTCTAACAGCGAGACGAAAAAATAAATCCTTTCTATACTTGATGAAAAAATGGCTTTGAAATCATTTTTGTCCCTCCCTCTTTATATCTCCTTACGAATTTTAATATATATCAACCAAAGTAAATTTCTTTCTACGAGCTTTAAATAGCACTTATGAATTTCGTGTGACGTGAGTAAATGTGTACACATCACAAATTCATTTCTAGAAATGAAATAAATTGATATTTTACGTCAGAGATTGTTGCTGCACCCCGACACTGATTCACCACGTTTCTACATTCGCGCATCAGTGAAAATACATGGTACTTGAATGAGTGTTACGAACGCTTTTCTTGTTTGAATATTATTCACTGATCGGACATAAAAGCATACGCAATGAGATTTATTCATTAGCATTATTCTCTTTATCAGAAAACAACGAAGGGCCATGAGTTCGTTAATTACAAAGTCGAACGACCGCCACTTTCACTGGCACCGACCCGTTTTCTGTGCTTTCAAGAAACGAGTTGTCTATATACATCACATGCATACCAACCAGCTGAATTCAGTTCCCGGGGGCCTGAATTCGTTTGTACACGAAGAAAAAGAAGCTTCTTGCTATTCTTGTAAACAAATGTTTTAACAAACCGACTCAGACAAACAGTTTAATTAAAAAGGACGATAGTTGATATATATGATAACTGAGCTGAATCAATTTAGTTAACTAGCGCGCTATTTTTATTATATTTCGGGGATTTAAATTTCGCTGTTGGAATCATGATTACTTCGACTGTTCGTGGATATTTTTTTATCGTTCTCTGTTACAAGTCGTTCGACGACTTGTCCTGAAGATCAAGTCCCCAGCGTTTTGGTTAATCAGGCTTTTCCGGTACTGTGGAGGCAGAGCTAAGGATGGGGTAAGGTTTCCTTGTTACTGTGATTTCGAATGCGCTTTTCGGGTCCTATTTTTTTTCTTTTCAACAACAAAAAAAAAAAAAAAGACGTAAAGCGAGAGTGCAGATCGCGGAAAGAAAGTTATTGTAAATATTTTTTTAGTTGTGAATGTAAGATCATACAGGAGGAAAATACTTTACTGATCTGTTTGAGCCCCACAGGAAAATGAACAATATTCTTAGCCGGCAACATTAACATCTTCACATGTCTTCAAGTTTCAACACGTCTGGACAGCGTATCCTCCTTCTGTCTCCATATTCACTTCACTTTAGACATCAAAATAATTATAAAAGCCTGACAAAATACTTTTCACCATCACCCATTATCTAATCTCACCTGATGTTTCGCCGGCGTGTTTCTCGCTCAATTCCGCCAACGCTATCAACATGTAAACGTACACAAAGGACACGTGGTTAACATGAGCCGTAACATTGCAAAAAGTCGCGCGCCAATCAGTCCAGACAGACACGACACATGCAAACTTGTAGAATCTGGGTAAACAAGAATTGCGCGCTATTTATGTTTTACATCTGCCACGTAATTACTCAGGGAGTAGTCGTCCCGTTTTTGAAGAAAAAAGAAAGTATGTTCAGTGCGACAGAAAGGTCTAGAAGGGTGCGACACTACATACTCATTGTTGTAAATAGGTTTAAGAAGTGTGCACTTCTTTGTCACAAAATGAAACCAGACGAAATCGTCTCTTCAATATGGAGGTTGTTATATTTGAAACACCTTGTTTCGTGGCCAGACTCTGAGTAAATACTTAAAATGTTTCAAAGCCGGAAAAGCGTAAAAGGGCCTTGTAATAAGCACGATCGCAACACGTACAAAAAAAAAAAAAAGATTTGGTGTGTGTTTGTTTGGATCATTCAAAAATTCGACCTTTAGTTACGCATTTGAAAGAGGTTACATGGTTGTAACCCTAGACATATCCACGTGTCAATCAACGTTTATTTTCCCAAGAAAATGCGTCGCCGTTAAAACCGATGGAGAAAAGATAAATGACCTTGTTTTTGTATTATTCTTAATTCTCGTTCAGCCGCCGAACTGATCAAAAGAAAGGAGGAAACAAAGATAGAAAATTTTTATATAAATGTATACATATATATATATCCTTTTTTTTTTTTTTTCGGTTGGAGGGGGAAAAGTAGCCGCGTCTAAATTCGGAAAGCAAAGACCGATAAACTCTTCTCTATTATAAAAACTTCATTGTATTAATTATGAATAAAGACTAAATTAGCATACCCTGCTAGTCTAAATCGGTCTAAGAATCAGGTTATTATTGGAAAAGCAAACTGTTAACCACTCCACTAAAATGTATGACTTCAAGTAACAGCTTCTATTACTTTTTTTTAGTCGTGATTCGATATCAGACAGTTTATCGATACCGTCACTGAAGACTTTGGCGTGAGAAGACCACTCACGGAATATGCATGAATTGTTTCTCAGACAACTGAGTACACAATTAAAGGCAGTACATCGGAAAGAGTTGCTTTTGTTTGCAACTTCAAAAACATCGTCGATTGGTGATGATTGGTTACTACAAACCCCCCTAACAAAGCGGTTGTAATGAACTTTTGTATTTTTTTTTTTTGTAACATTTTCTCCACGACACTATTGTCTCTAATGTCTTTGTCCATATTCGGCACAGACTGCTTTGGCTAAAATTGAACCCTATAAAAACAAAGCTCTACTATGTGCTGGTTTAAATTTGTAAATAGCAATTATTTTTACAGATCACAGACCACGTTCTAAAAACAAATTTTATTCAGTGTCTTTCAGATATGGAACTAAGCTTGATCTTTACAGTGACTAAATATATTTCGAAATCTTACGATGCGTCTGAAAAGCGAAGTATAAAACGAGTCAAGTTATATCAAGAACCCCTTTTTATCTGTCTGCCAACTCAAACAAAATATCTGAGAGAATACGTATTTCCTCGAACAACTGCCCACACTCTAATAACCGTTCCGTATCTCCTCGAATGAGCGCCCACACTCCAATAAGCGTCTCGTATCTCTTTGAATAAGCGTCCCGTATCTCTTGAAATAAGCGTCTCGTATCTCCTCGAATAGGCGAACGCACACTATAATAAGCGTCGCTTACCCCCTCGAATAAGCGCCCACACTCCATTTAGCGTCCCGTATCTCTGCGAATACCTCACCTTGGGTTGTCATCTTGAAGTGGTGGTGAGGCTTGAGTGTCTCAATGACCCTAAGAGCTGTACCGGCTGGGATCTGTAGTCCCTTGCAGGTCCAACCATGCCGGATTGGTCGAGGGGTAGAGGCCAGACAAAGAACAGCCCCTGGTCCTCCAGGTTGGGGGTTGGGCGGTGGGCCAATCACCCGCCCCCTTAAAACAAAGCAGATTACAGAAACCTTAAACGTTCGAAGACAACCTTCTCTTGGGGCCAATGTGATACCTTGCTTAGATAGGCAAAGCATGACGCCCTTGGGACAAAGCCGAGAGGATTCTTAGGAGCTGAACAAATCACTAATGACCCCAAGGACTCAGATTAGAATAGGGAACTGGAACGTATGAACAATGTATACTGCAGGAAAATCCCCACAAGTTGCGAGAGTGATGAATCAGATGAAGATCCAAATTATGGGAATAAGTGAGTGCCGATGGATAGGAGCAGGTAGAATGAAATTGAGTTCAGGTGAAACATTACTGTACTCAGGTCGAGATGATGATCAACACATGCAAGGAGTAGCGATAATGATGACACCAGAGGTAACAAAGGCTCTAATTGATTGATCGTCAATTAATGAGAGAATAATAAAGGCAAGATTTTACTCTAAGTTTGTCAAGCTTACAATAATACACGTGTACGCGCCAACCAACGATGCTGATGAGGGAACAAAAGAAGACTTCTACGGGAAACTGCAAGAAGTAGCTGCGCAGGTACACAAACATGATATGTTAATCATCACCGGAGACATGAATGCAAAGGTGGGAAACCTTGTCAACGGTCCTGGAAGAGTAATGGGGCGACACGGTCTGGGCACGGTTAACGATAATGGAGAAAGACTGAAAGAATTCTGTGATTTTAATGAAATGGTTATCACTAGAACAGCATTCCTCACAAGGAAATTCACAAGGAAACATGCGTGTTGCCCGATGGAAGAACAAAAAATCAGAGAGATCACACTCTGGTTAACAGAAAATCTAGAACATCGGTGTTAGATGCAAGGGCCATGAGATCAGCAGATGTGGCCAGCGACCATTACCTTGTACGATCAATCATCAGATTAAAGCTCAAAAGAGCACTGGCGACAGAGAATACCAAAAAAACAGTTCGACACGCACAAACTCCAAAACGATGACATACACAGAAGGTTCAATACACAGCTAAAAAATAGATTCCAGGCACTGGCAGTGGAAGAGAAAATGACTGATGAAACAGAAGAAGACCAAGTAGAAAGGAAAAGCGAGAAATTGGAGAAAGCTTATGTAAAAACGGCAGAAGAGGTACTAGGGTACAAGAAAAAGAAAAACAAGCCATGGTTGAGTAAGGAAAATTAGGCTCTGGTCGACCAAAGGAAGGCCATCAAACAAAAGTTAATCGGTGCAAGATCAGAGAGACTTAAACAGAGATGGCAAGATGAATACCGACAGAAAGATAGGGAAATTAAAAGACAGGTTAGGGTGGATAAAAGAAGATGGACTGAAGAGATTGCAGAAGAAGCTGAAAATGCGGCCAAACAATAACACATGAAGACACTGTATACCCTGACCAAAGTGTTAGGCAACGAAAGGCCAAGGCAGAGTGCTGCAGTAATGGATAAAAACGGCAAGATCATCAACGAGAAAGAAGGTAAAACCAAACGATGGTTGGAACACTTCTCTGAAGTACTGAATAGAGGGAATCCTAGCAATCCAGTAAGGTAGATGGAGATAGAACTGCCGGATGAAATAGAAGAAACTGATACATCTGAACACAGCAGAGAAGAAGTAAGGAAGGCAATACGGTATTTGAAGAGTGGAAAAGCGCCTGGAATTGACAACATACCAGCAGAGCTGCTCAAAGCTGATATTGACTATGCTACCACTAAAGTGAAGGAGATCATAGGCATAGTGTGGAGGGATGAGAAGACACCAAGAAAATGGCGAAAAGGACTGATTGTCAAACTGCCGAAAAAAGGTAATGTAAAAACTGGTGTGGTATCACGTTACTGCCAGTTGTCAGCAAAGTCATGGGGAGAATTGTGATAGACAGGATACGAACCGGAGTGGAGTCAAAACTTAGAAAGGAACAAGCAGGTTTTAGACCAGGTAGAGGAACTACTGAGCAAATCTTCATATTGAGGAATATCATCGAACAGTCAATAGAGTGGCAGTCTTCATTGTACGCTAACTTTATAGATTTTGAGAAAGCGTTCGATTCGGTCCACAGGGACAGTTTACATGATGGTTGATTATGAGAAGCTACGGTAGACCATCCAAGATAATCAACATGGTGAAAGCTCTATATGCTGACTTTGAATGCGCAGTAGTGGATGGCCAGGACACAATGGAGTGGTTTAAGATCAAAACTGGAGTGAAACAGGGTTGCAACATGTCAGGTTTACTATTCATACTAGTCGTGGACTGGGTGATAAGAAATACATTGAAAGGGGGGAACACCGGAATAAGACGGAAGTTCACCACAAAGATCGAGGATCTCGACTTCGCGGATGATATAGGAAAGAACCAAATAATGACTGCAGAACTGCATTAACCTGGACCCCAGAAGGGCGGCGAAAACGGGGCAGACAGAAGACAACATGGAGGAAGACAGTAGAGAGAGAAAGGGAAAAAGCTGGATGGAAGAACTGGAGTGAGGTACAAATCGCAGCGGCTGACAGAGCTGGTTGGCGGGATTGTGTTGAGGCCTTATGTGCCACATGGCATGAAGAAGATAGCTGAAGATAATCTCTTCGAATAAGCGTACCGTATCTCCTCGAATAAGCGAACCCACACTCTAATAAGCGTCCCGTATCCCCTCGAATAAGCGAACCCACACTCTAATAAGCGTCCCGAATCCCTCGAATAAGCGAACCCACACTCTAATAAGCGTCACTTATCCCCTCGAATAAGCGAACCCACACTCTAATAAGCGTCCCGTATCCACTCGAATAAGCGAACTCACACTCTAATAAGCGTCCCTTATTATCTAACTACACCTAGACGAGTACAAATAACGCCATAGACGAGTACAAATATCACGCGGTGTTTGTACTCGTCTATTTTAGTACCGGTTAAACAGGTTTTCTCGCATCGCGCAAGCGAAGAATTGGATTGTAGTTACGAAAAAAAAAAAAAGTGGCGGACAATTTGAATCATATTTCCGACGACGAAGAGTCAGGATGGCTGGCAAATAAAGATCAAAGTTCATTTGATGAATCGAACGAAGAAAAACAGCTTGATGACCAGAAAATTTCTTCATTTAATGAAAAAATAGAAACAGCAACACAACAACGCGCCAATTCCGTTCCGCTTCGCATACTTCTGTCACGCACTCCCCGTAAATAAATATCCGCGAAATTCGCCCGCACTGAAGTAACAGTTTGGCGTGTTGGATAAGAAATAACTTATTAGACGTTTTGTTGTGTAGTATCGCTGAGTATTTTTACTCGTTATTTGTATTTTAACTCGCCCTACGGGCTCGTCAAAATACGACACAACTCGAAAAAATACTCAGCGATACTACACAACAAAACGTCTAATAAGATATATATATCTCCTCGAATGAGCGAACCCACACTCTAATAAGCGTCCCGCATCTCCTTGCATAAGCGAACCCACACTCTAATAAGCGTCCCGTATCTCCTTGAATAAGCGAACCCACACTCTAATAAGCGTCCCGTATCTCTTCAAACAAGCGCCCACACTCTAATTAAGTGCCCACCCCCTAAGCCATAGTGTCAAACAAGCGCCCCCCTTCCCCTTCCCCGTCACTTCTTAAATAGTAGGGATACAAGGAAAATCTGTTTCTATTGCCACTTGTCTTTTTTTACATTTAACGCTTCAACTACTGCAGAATCAGTTCAGGAGATAATAAGCGCCCACCTTGATTAAGCGACCTTCTTCCAACGAGTGCCCCTCTTTTTAGCCGGAATTTAAAATAGGCACTCGTTCCAGGAAATGCGGTATAGTAATTTGATCAAATTAGAGATACATTAATACTATCGCATAAAATTAACGCAGCTTATCCCCCATTAAAATTAACGCAGCTTACCCCCCATTCTTATTCCCGTGATCTTTTCACAAATTGTTTCCTAAGGAACGCACTTGACGTTACTAGCGAGATGGTGTTTTCCAGACTTCTCTTTGTGCAAATGCCTCGTTAAGCGTTGCAACAAATCGATTACTGACTCACCGGACACGGTAGCAAAGTATTTGCTTGTACCAACAAATTCCGCAAAAGACCTTTGGGTAAATGAGTGGCACGCACTTGGGTTAGCTAAGCAATAGACCGTACTTTCTATACGGGCGAAATAAGCCACGCGGGAAGTTGGGAGAACAGGACAAACGTTTCGCCGGTAAACTGATAGAAAGCGCAGTTTATTGCTTTAAAAAAATAAACTTCAATTTTCTATGGGTTTACGGGTAAGCGATCGGTTTTTCACCGATCCAGGCGCTCGTACGTTTAAAAACCTTCCGCACTCTCTTTCAGCTCACCCTTCACTCTTGAATATAATTCAGACATTGTCAAACCAGCCATGTTCAATAATGTACTATCTTTAAAGTCCACTGCGCGTCTTTTTTGTCGATCCTTTAACAAATCAAGTGACACTCAGGCACTTCTTGAACTCCCTCTTTCAGAGCTTCAGCTGCAACACTGTTATTCGTGGGTAATCGTTTAGACATTTTCTCACAGTGAGCTGTTGACTCAGATCTTACTCTCTGGAGTTGAGGTGTAAAAGTTCACCTTGAGAAAATTAAAGATGGAATGAGCATTAAAATACTGAGCATGTCCAAGAAGACCATACTTCTATTCAACATCTCGTCGGTGGGAAATTTTGGCAAAGACCAATTTCGACTTTAAAAAAAATGGATAGCTTGTTTCCACAATCATATTTCTTATATCAAAACCAAACTTGAGATCATTTGGCCAAGATCAGAAAAGCCAGAAAAAACGCAAGAAGAAAAATATTTGGAATGGAAGAGGCAACGCGAAACTTTTACACCTAAATTTTGGAAAAATTTTTACCATTGTAAGAGCGTGAAATAAGAGTTTGCAGATCAGTTACTTAGTCTCCAATCTGCTGGGCTTCACACTAACTTTTCAACTTACTAGCCAAGTGGCTAGTGACATCTTAGATGTTATGACAATTTCAGTTTGTTCACTAACCAAACTGGCTAATGGAAGTCGAAAACCACTAGCCAAATCTGAATTTCTACTAGCCTGTGGTTAGTGGGCTACCATTAGTGTCGAGCCGTGAATCTGACTGGTCCTAAGAGAGTATCCTTCTCTGGACAATGCTCCTGTGGTGTTGTACTAGAAAACCCACTAACTTTTAGACCTTCACATCAGTGTGCGTATTCTCCATACAGTTCTTCATACATTTACTAAGGCGCTGAAGAGGAGAGTTTGTTTAAGAATCACAAGCTTGTTTACTTGGTGATCAGTTCCTTTATTCTCCTGACCTTAACGTTTAATCCAGGGGTGATACTGAGAGGAGAAATTAGATGCTGGTCACTCTTAGGGATCAAAAGTTTAATATTGACTAGCATTCAATTTCACCTTACAGCATCACTGTTGAATCAAACCTTAAACCTTAGTGTTATATAACTGCCTCCCGGTTAGCTCAATGGATAAAGTGCTGGACTGTTGCGCGGGAGGTCAAGGGTTTGAGCCCCAGCTGGACCAACATTTAAGGTCTTAAAATAATTAAGAAGAATATGCTGCCTTTCTATAACATCAAGAAATGGTTAGATATTCTAGTCTTCTTGGATAGGGACGAATAAATGGAGGTCCCTTCTCCTGCAGGGTTAGGGGTTAGAGACGTTAATTTCCCACACATGAGATTACTGTGTGATGGATGTCCTCCCCTGGGGTGGGATGGGTGGGTTGGGGTTGGTTTAGGTGGGTGAACCTAGTAGGGGGTTACGTGTCCTATTGTTTTCTCACCTGTCCCCTGTACAATAAAAACTCAAGTCCTCGTGTCCTATTGTTTTCTCACCTGTCCCCTGTACTATAAAAACTCAAAACTCAAAATGAATATAAGGAATGATTGCCAATTGAAGAGACACCCGATTGTTAAACAAATTCTCCCTATCACTGCCATAAGAAATGTAAAGAAATCAATAAAGAGAATAAACATTCTGATATTAAGTGGTAAAAGGGTTAGGTGGTTAAGTTTCCTGTATCTGTAACTGATAGATATCACGAACAGGTCCTGTATTTGTGGAAAACACAACTTTAGCAAGGAACTGCTGTGATAGGGAACTTGTTCCATTGTCTAGGAGAAGAGGACCATAATTTGCCATGATTAACTTTACCTGTGAAAAAGTCTTTTCTGATATCTTGTATTTGGGACTAGACCTTTCCTTTTCAGCTTTCTGACAGATTCTCTTAGATGTTTTGGTTGAATGGGCCCAGATTCTTTGCATTTTTCCATTATATCACAAGCTGCAAAATCAAGAATAATGACCACTTAATGCCTAACTTCCACAGAAAAGAAACTCAGTTCAGAGAATCTTCTACTTTTTTCAGAGAAAAGCCAAGAAACTATCAAGATTAAAGTAACCGCACATACATTAGAGTTAACACTCAACTGAATATTTGGGACTTTGGACTTAAGTTTAAAAGACAGACCCAACCATAAATCTTGACAAGTATCCCACAAATGGAATATCCCATATTACAACCCACCCATTAATTTCACGCAATTGTATTGGCTACTTTATGTCACAAGGTGCAAAATCAACAGACAATTATCAAGCATTTACCTCTTTCTATGTTGATATTTGTCCTCTGATTATCTCTGTTGCATAATCAGCCATTCACGCCGCCATTTACATTTTATCACAATAGAATCGTTGCTAATTAGTGTACATTGTAGTGTGACCATAATATATGCAGAATGCTAGCAGGTATAAAACTTGTGAATTTTGGCCCTACATTTTTATTACTTGCATTAGTGTGTGCGTGAATAAAGAACTTTGTTTTTACAGAACCGAGTAGTTAAAATTATCATCTCCATCAAAAAAAGGAAACAAACCCAGCAGGTAAAAGACTGCAGAAGAGTTTCCCCTTTTTCATTTATATTACTCTACATGGGAGGAAACAAAATCTTTTTGTAGAGTCCATTGGCAGTGGCATTAAAAAGCTGATCTCAAATGCTGCTGCTGAAAGTTTTAAAAAAGTGAACAACACTTGCTGTCAATGCACATTACAAAAATTCATGGGAGGGTTATAAAATAAAAAAAAAAAAATTTTGTCCTGCTGGCATTTTGGTTGAAATTGTACTTGGCAAAGAGATTGTCCTCAAAATTTCCCATATACTCTTGAAGTTTTGCTCCTCAACCAAACATTCATTTTCAGACAATATCTCAGCAGTGGACATGATCAGCTAACATATCAGGCTCCTAAAGGAGTTAATTTACTAATTGTTTGACATCACAGACAAAAAGCTTACTGATAAAGGGGTGAAACTAAAATGTTTCAAATGGGGGTTACAGCTACAAATTTCCATGTGTCCTGTGTGAGGTGGCTTCAATATTACTGCTCCTCCTTCTGTATCAGCAGAATCATGTTCATGTGGTGAAAAGAACAAGCAAATGGAGTATAGAGCCCTTTTGCCCTTCTAAAAGATTACACTTTAAGTTCAAGATTCCCTTCAGAAACTCAAAACATTACAAAAGCCCTGTCTCTCTGCTTTGCATTATGAAATTCCACAAGTAAAATGTTAATATTAGTAAGATGCAAAGAATTTTAAAAGCCCACCTACCAAAGAGGATAGACATGGAAATTTAAAAAGCAAAGATAAGAATTTTGACTATGAGCTCAAAATTACATGTACCTTCCTCTACAACCTCTCCAACAAATACTTTTGCTATTCCAGCCATAGCTATGACAACATTTGGAGGGATTGAAGTTCCTCCGGTGACACTTTGCATAAGCTGCAGATAAAAAAAACAAAAAACAAAAAAAAAACAGAATATTCAATAAGGATTTTACTTACATCAGATTGATAAGGGAGTAAAACTACCCATATGGGAGTGTTTTGATTGCGTCGAAAGAAATCTGATTGCATTGGTTTTGTACTTCTCTGTAGCAGTTGGTTTACCCAACTTGTGCACAAATTATGCATAAGTTGGGTAAACCAACTGCTACAAGCCATTATGGCTCGTATGAAAACCTGAGGAAAGGTGTCTTCAACTCACCCGTTTAATTGCTGCCTTGGGAAATGCTGCCCTTCTGTACATTTCATAGCGGTTCAGTTGTTCTTCTGAGAAAGAAGACACAAGTAACCTGAAAAGAAAAGCGTTATCGAGATCTCCTTGTTGAAAAAGGTAAATATTTCTCGTCGATCGATAAATAATGCTAAATATTTTAACTCGAACTGGCTACAGAAGCCGTATTCCACACGAGCACAGGTACATTTAAAAACCAAACTATATTTTTACGTTCAAATTAAGCTTAGCATTAACACTCACTGCATTTTTTCTCGTTCATCATCGCTGCCTTCTGCAATTGGCTGACTTGAAGCAGTATTCGAAGGTCCAGAACTACTTTGTGAAACATCAACAGTATTTGGTTTGGTTTGAACTGTCTCTCTAGCTTTATCATCTGTCAGTCTCACTTTAGGTGGCGGTAAACTTAGATCTATGTCGTTTGCCGTTTGACTTTCACCTTCGTCCAGCTTTCGTTTCAAAACGCCAGTACTTTCTGACAATCCGTCCGACATTTTGTTTTTTTCTCTTCTTTCTCTAAGCACTCTGGGGAAGACTGGAAACCAGCGGTATGTCGGAACTGCCGAACGCTTCCCGAGAGTTCTTAATCAATTTGGGAGGAGGTCAAAAATAGATCCTGTAAGATGGCAGATAGGAATCCTTCTCCTCCCCGTTTATCCGCGGAGGAAATTGAGCTGATACAATACGACAACATCGGAGAAACAGTTTTCAGCAAAAAATGGGTGCTGGGAACTCTTATGAAGCTGGTTCAATCTCTTCAGTCCGCTACGGATGATTCCGAAGAGGGCGAAAATGACGAACGTGGTTCATCGCGCGAAGGAGAAGACAATTCATCACACGAGCTTAGAGATGATTTTGAAAAAGAGCTATGTGAACTTTGGGATATGTCAATGAACGGTGTAAGTATCTAGAGAAGCAGTAATCTTAAATTATTTTCGCGGAGTTGCGAGTTTTTGTGTGCGAGAGAATGCGTGACATGAAGAAACCTTACCGGGGAAGGGTAAGGTTTACGTTTGACGACAGGAACTTGGAAGTATAGGAGAGTAGATAACAAAGGGGACACAAGATTCACAGATTTTCGAAGTCACCTTTAGGTGCCTAAAATTATGAAATTATTACTAACAACAACAAACATATGAAACATATGTGTGAACTGCGGTTATGAGACGTATATGAGAACGATCCTTCGCAGTAAAGCACTATTTGAGCAATAGTGAAAATCAGACCTGAAAAAAATTTCAGGCCTGTACGGGATTCGAACCACTGACCTCTGCGATACTAGTGCAGCGCTCTACCAATTGAGCTAACAAGCCAACTGGGAGCAGGCCATCAAATTAACTCGATATAAACCCGTGGATGATAAATCAAACAACAACAAACATATGAAACATATGTGTGAACTGCGGTTATGAGACGTATATGAGAACGATCCTTCGCAGTAAAGCACTATTTGAGCAATAGTGAAAATCAGACCTGAAAAAAATTTCAGGCCTGTACGGGATTCGAACCACTGACCTCTGCGATACTAGTGCAGCGCTCTACCAATTGAGCTAACAAGTGCGCTGCACTAGTATCGCAGAGGTCAATGGTTCGAATCCCGTACAGGCCTGAAATTTTTTTCAGGTCTGATTTTCACTATTGCTCAAATAGTGCTTTACTGCGAAGGATCGTTCTCATATACGTCTCATAACCGCAGTTCACACATATGTTTCATATGTTTGTTGTTGTTTGATTTATCATCCACGGGTTTATATCGAATTAATTTGATGGCCTGCTCCCAGTTGGCTTGTTAGCTCAATTGGTAGAGCGCTGCACTAGTATCGCAGAGGTCAGTGGTTCGAATCCCGTACAGGCCTGAAATTTTTTTCAGGTCTGATTTTCACTATTGCTCAAATAGTGCTTTACTGCGAAGGATCGTTCTCATATACGTCTCATAACTGCAGTTCACACATATGTTTCATATGTTTGTTGTTGTTTGATTTATCATCCACGGGTTTATATCGAATTAATTTGATGGCCTGCTCCCAGTTGGCTTGTTAGCTCAATTGGTAGAGCGCTGCACTAGTATCGCAGAGGTCAGTGGTTCGAATCCCGTACAGGCCTGAAATTTTTTTTCAGGTCTGATTTTCACTATTGCTCAAATAGTGCTTTACTGCGAAGGATCGTTCTCATATACGTCTCATAACCGCAGTTCACACATATGTTTCATATGTTTGTTGTTGTTTGATTTATCATCCACGGGTTTATATCGAATTAATTTGATGGCCTGCTCCCAGTTGGCTTGTTAGCTCAATTGGTAGAGCGCTGCACTAGTATCGCAGAGGTCAGTGGTTCGAATCCCGTACAGGCCTGAAATTTTTTTCAGGGCTGATTTTCACTATTGCTCAAATAGTGCTTTACTGCGAAGGATCGTTCTCATATACGAAATTATTACTATAAAGAACACTTGTCACCACCTTAATGGAGCACTTAATATTGTGCAAATTGCCTGACGGACAGGACAGACGATCGTGTTTCAGAGCATGCTCAATTGCAATAGTTAGGTAGAAGGGGGAGGGGAGGGCGGAGGATTTGGATAATGTCGATGAGATGGAAAGTTTGGCAGAGTTTTGCTTTTGTTTGCAGGATGTAGCAGCATTTTTGGAAGAAATGGACACTACTGAAGTCCTTTTAGATGCTGTATTGAAGTCACAGAATGCAAGAGTTACAGTGAGTGATGACAAGGACTTTTTTTATCTTTACCTCTTATGGGTGACTAAGACAGAATTTGTCCTTACAATATCAATACAATATGAAGCAGACAAATGATGGAAATAAAGAAAAAAATATCAATAGGGGGATTATTAGTTGATCCAAAACTAGATTCTCCAAACTAACATCATAAGAATTGTGTGGAACACAGCACAGAGAATTACTAATGAGACATTGGAAGTGAAAGGGTTAATAAATAGGCTGTGACACTAAGGGCCTCTGGATATAGCAATAGTGCAACTGAAATAAAATGAAATTGAAAACTGTCTTTTTTTAAAAAAAAAAAAGTGTCCTGCATGAAAGTTGATGAACACTATGTACACTGCATTGTTTTACACCATGATGATGAAGAGAATAAATACACCTCAGAGCCATACTTCAATGTATATTGTAGATAAAGTTAATAGATTGCAGATTGTTTGGATAACAATGTGTTGCTTAATGTATTGGATTCAAGCTTACCCCCTCACATCAGTATCTATATTCTCGGTACTCTTCTCTATACATTTCTTTTGGTACTGATAGGGAGAATCCATTTAACAATCAAAGTTTCTTAGGTTGACAATTATTTCCTTTACTCTCATTTATAATGAATGATTCAACATTATTGTTGCACGGTGAAAGTTTAGATGCTGGGTATTTTTAAGGTTTTAAGGTTTAAATGGGTAAGGAGTTTAAATCCCTTTTTGGATTTGAATAGAATTTTTACCACCAAGATGTTACAAATTTAGTCCTGATGAGGGTGACAAAGATCAACAAGTATTTTACAAGGGTTTAAAAAAAAATGAAAACACTGTGGTTCACTAAATATAATGGAATACAAAAACAATCCTAACTCTCATCACAAGATTTTAGATCTTTGTAAAATGATAATGTGGGGTTTTTATACCAAAATATGAAAAGGTGGGTATTATCTGATCATGACAAATTGCTGTTTCCCTTTTAGTGGTATAAACATATGTTTGGTGAAAAGTTGTTTCGGTCTTTTGCTATGATAGGAAATTTGTGTTGGAATTCTGGCGAACATGGCTTGCAGTCATGATGTTTGTGTCAAGATGTTGAGGAATAAAGATCTAATGTAAGTAAACAGTTTGATATAGTTAGATCATTAATTATTATTACTGCTGCAATATTTCTCCTCTGTGTTACCAGTGGCCTTTTAATTATTGTACAACAGTTAGACATTGATTTGGATTATATGTAAGAATATCCTCATACCAATGTTGCTTAGCTGTGCAAATAATGCATGAGACACATAGTGACCTTATGTTAAGTGTCCTTAGACTCTGGGCAGAACGGTCAAGGTTAAAAACTTTGTCAGGTCATTGTGTTGTGTTCTTGGGCAAAACACTTAAAAGATGCTTATTCATTTTCAGAATGTTTTTTTGTTTCTGGTGTGAAAATTCAACAATCATTTGTTATAAAGTCCTAAAATTAAGATTATTAATCACAAAGGGCTTCTCTTGTGATTATTAGTTGCAAAGAATGTTTTATTGCAGTTGATAATTGTGGAAAGTACAGCTATTAGTCGTGACTGTATCATTGATAGTTGTGTTTGACAAGCTTTAGACTTAATAATTGTGTATCACACGGTTATAATCGCATTTGACAGTAAATGTCCTTATTCATCATACTCCTCTTCAAAGAAAGGTCAAGCAAAACTCTTTTATGGACAGCTGCCATTACAACCAAAAATTCAGAATTTAGCATATTGCTTTTAAGGTAAATAACCTTTAGCACTTCCTCTCTCCACCCAACAATATACATGGGTACTGGCAAATTGAATCAGAGAAGCCTGACAAAGTGCTTGCAATGAACTGGCATGAAGTGACTAGGTGAATAATGGTATTACGGTAATACCATTATTCATTGACATTAGAGGGTTAACCCCCTGAATCAGACTGGCATCCGATCCAGGGGGAAATGGTAATACCATTATTCACCAAGTCACTTCATGCTATGGAAACTGGGACGAGCTCTAGCTGGATGGGCCACTTGGCTTCAGTACAGATCTTATTTATTTATTTTTTTTATATAAATAAAGAATTATTGCAATATCAATCCTTGAACTTATTTTTCAGTGATATTATTACTGTTCTGCTTGATGAACCAGATGCTCCAGTCTTGGTGGAGGTAACAAGGTAATTACTCTGTTGTAAAGCATTCATTAGGGTCAGGGAGCTTTTCTTTAGTTCAAGGTAGGTAGGATTTAACCCCTTACACTCTATTCTTCAGACTGCTCTCCATACATTTCATATAGGAGAATGTTGTTATTTTACTATCAAGAGCTTCCTCTAGTTGATAATCACTTCCCTAATTCTCATAGGCCACTTTCATAAATGGCTGCCGGATTAATATTCTTTTGTTTAAATTTAAATTAGCCTTTCTGCCCTCGTTCTTGACCAGCACAAAATTCAAAAGAATACATTATCTCAAGCAAAGCCAGAAAGGCTAATTTAAATTTAAACAAAAGAATATTAATCCGGCAGCCATTTATGAAAGTGGTCAATGACTTTTTTATTTGATTCAGCAGTGATATTGTAAGGAGGAATTAGATACCAGTCACTCCTAGACGTTAGAGGGTTAACCATCCCCTGTCCTGGTTGAGGCTCAGCCAACAGTTAGAAATTACTTCTTCCGAAAAATTGTGGCCAAATATCATTGAAAAAAAAATTGTTTTTCTCCTCCCTATTAGGACCCTTTTTCTTACAGTCACCATCAATATTTCTTATTTTTTGTTTACTTCTAGGCTGATTCATGTTTGTTTGAGTAATAGTGAGGTTGAATCACAGTGGATGGCAGTTTTGGAGACAGAAACAGTCTTTAAGAATTTTATGTACATCTTGGAGAACTCTTTAAATGGTGAGTCCAACCACAGTAAACAGGGTTCATACAGGTCATGGAAAACCTGGAAAGTCATGGAATGTCAAAATTTCATTTTCTAGGCCTGGAAAGTCATGAAATTTAGGTGTGGTTCATAGAAAGTCCTGGAAAACCAATATGCTCTCTGTGAGTGAAAGGCAATAAGACCCAAAGTTGAAAAGTTACGGTAACTGACGAGTCCAAAAATCAGATTTAATTTAATTGGAAATAAACAGAAGCATGCATTGTTTCCATTCCATGGAAAGTCATGGAATTTTAACAGGTTAAAAGTATACAAACCCTGGTAAATCAATGAGTTACTGGGAGGGGACTGACTCACCAAAAATATGCAATGTCACCTGTACTGCAGTCAAGCCCCTTCTTGGAAGATACCCTCAGGATGAGCAAAAAGTAGCATGTATGGTGTCTAGGCCATTGGGAAGGTTGTGGATAAAATTGATTTTTAGGTCAATATAGTTTTATTTGATTAAACAGTACTTCTCATTATTGTGTGTCAAACAATTCTGATTATATTGGATTAATAGAGAATTTAGTATTGGATCAACTTATAATTCTATAATTGATACTTTTCTTTTATTTCTCATCACTTGTGTACTTGATATTTTACCAATAACTGTTGTAAGGAGAAATTCTGTCTTAGTCACTCATTGGAGTTTAGGGGTTAAAGATATTTTCTCTCTTTAGAAGTCTGAATTTTAGAAGTTTACAGGGTTTTCCTGGGAAACTATCGACATTCATTTCTTGCTGCTATGTTAATTTTTCCTTTTTAGTGGATCTGCTTATCAACTGTTCCCAAGTGGTAGATAAGGTGTTGGATACAAGTGATGAAATGTTGGGAGCCTGGGCTGACTTACCTTTGGTTACTGCTGTTTGTGAAGCAATGAAACAGATGCATATGAGGTTATAATTACTATTATGTCAATTGTTTTTGGATAATCCCCTTGGGTTGTCAAATAGCTGGCTTAACATAACAGTATTTCTATATCTGCCACAACCAAAGATACTCAGTCATTATAATCAAATGTAATCAATCATGTTTCAAAAGTCATTGGTGTCAGAAGCACCTCAAGACTCCTGATGCTGCAAAAATATCTCCCATACTTCCCAAGAGATTATTTTAAATCCTATTAAGACTTTTTCCGGACTCCAGATTGTTTTCCCATATACTGCATTTATCTTGGATCCTTTACTAAGCTAAAAGGCAAATTTAAATGTTTGAAAGTGTATCTTAATAACAGGGATCCTAGCATGGCAAGATTTTAGGTTTGATTCATCCCTCCCTCGAGCATTTTTGAAAATAGCCAATGATCTGACAAGCAAGTTAGAGTTTCCTGAGTTGGTGACCTTTTCTTTTATTCTCATGACCTTTAAGTTTGTTTAGCAGTGATACCATTATGAAAGATTATATGCTTATCACTGCCGCTGGTAGTCTGGAAAAGTCTCCCGCACAGTGTTGTAAAGAGCATTAGAGCATTCCATGGAAATGTGCTATAGAAATCGATATATTGTTATTATTATTATTCTTATTCTTATTGTTATTATTATTATTATTATTATTATTATTATTATTATTATTATTATCATATTAGGGGTCAGAGGGTTGAAAGACACTTTGGTGACTTTTTTCGCTTTCAAAGCAGAATTTCTAGCTGGTTTCCTAAGTGTGGGTGTAATTATGGATTATTTTTGGTACCCTTACACTGTAGTCAATTGTGAAATTCATTTTGTTTTTTTACTCATCACAGGTCAGAACAGCTCCATATAGTGGAGACTCTTCTTCACATTCTTCAAATGATATCCACTGTGGAACGAGGTGTCCAGGGATTAGGTGAGTAATAGTCATATCCCATGTAAAATTTCATATAATTATCATCAGCTAATACTAATTCCTTAAGTATGATGACACACAATTGAAATTTACTCTCACTGTCAGTCATTACTCAACAATATATCATTGTTGTCTTTTTAGTGAGTTGTGTATCCGTTGTTCCACTTCTGTGTCATTTTATTGCTGAGTGTGGGCACGATGAAGGAGGCATCATTGTTGGTCGTGAAGTGTCACTTACTGAATCCTTCTCAGTGTTGAATGTTGTCCTTGTAGCAGATCCTATTACTGTGTTGACAGCCATGGAAAAAGGTAACTTATTTAACCATTTGATTCCAAGATCTGATTGTCAGTTCTCCCCTCTAGCTTCTATGTGTTTCCTTTATATATAGTGGTTATAAGACTTTGTGTTGGATCAAAATAACAATTTCTGCGGGATGAATTTGAGTATTCCTATTACCTGTGAGCTGGATGATTTGTGGTTATTATGGGGAGAGGTAACATGGCAATCATTTCTGAGAGTTAAAGGTTTAAGTTAAATAAACAACTAGATACCCACAGCTAAGAGTCTGTAAGCAAGCTAATATGGCAGAAGGATGCTGGACTATACCTTTATGGCATACCTGTACATGGAAAGAAATATTTGTTTATTCAATCTTTGGTGTGATTCTCGTAATATTATTTTTGGTTTTTCAGATCCAAGAATTATGAAGGTACTTCTGGGTCTTCTAGGATATTCCTGCAAGATTCATCGTAAAAGATGCAAGAGCAGTCTGAACAGGCTTTCATTCACAGAAACTGATGAACACAAGTTTGAAAGAAGCTTTAGCAAAGAAGAAAGTACCGAAGATAATGAAAAAACCAATGTAGACAAAATGAAGTCTACAGATGCTGATTCAGAACTCTTAACCAGTAAAGAACATGCAGAACATAGAGAAAGTGCAGGGTTCAGTGAAAATGCAGAAAAAAGTGGTAATCAGGCCAACAATCATGAAGGTAGACTTGTGGATCAAGTAGAGGGTGAGAGAAAGGGTTTCTTGCAGTTTAATTGCTTGTCCTTTCTTTTAAAAATTTATTTTACCTTAGGTTTGTGGAGGAAAGGACCTGTGTGCCCCCTGTTCTTAAATGAATTCAAATCCTGTTTTCAGAAACCATCAGGAGTAAGGCTACAGATGAAGCTCACAGTTCTTTTCAAGAAAAAATGAAAGATCAAAATGATGGAATTAGTGATCAAGTCAATATTACTGATATCCACCATCAATACTTCACAGTGGCTACTAGCTTTTTAAAAGATGTCATTTCCGAATCTGCTAAGGTGAGCATTTTGTATTATAACCCACGGAAGAGCACATGGCATTTCATAACATTTCCAAGCACAGGATACTAGACTTCTGGAACCACCCTCATCTAATTGTTTCCTACCATATATGCTATAGACGGGTTAGGAGCTCTTAAATAGTGTTTGCTCTATAAAAATCCACTAATATTTTCCCTCAGGCTCCAAAGTGTGTTTCAAGCATGTTAGCACCTCATGAAACCCTTCTCCAGAAGATAGTTCATTATGCAAGCAGAATAACGGTCTACAACACACTGGTTAGTTCAGCAGATCTGTTTACAAATTTTATGGCCAAATCTGAATTAATCCTGTGAATAATTAAATCAGGGAGTATCCAATAATTGATATGTTTCTTTCTTTTTGATGCCTTTCTGCCCATAACTGTACTGGAACTTTACGGAGAAATTCCATTTTGGTCATTACAGGGATTGGAAGGGTTACACAAGTGTCAAATACTTTTATTTCTGGTCAGTTCTTGTCACTTAAGTTTAATTGATGTAAACAAAGCCACTTAGTGACTACTTTTTGTTGTATTGTACTGATTTTGTACTAAAGGTGTGCGAGTTGGTGGAATCAACACTCAGCACATCTGAATTGTCTTCTCTGCACAAGAAACTGTTGGAGAGACTGTATACACCAAAGGTGAGACAATGTCTGCTCTAGTAGAGCAAAATGCTTGCAGTACTTAACTCTCTTCACAGAAATTTCTCCAAGGGTCTTTGTTACACAGGGTATCATTTGCAGTTATCACTAAGTAGGAATCATAAACGAAAGAAGGCACTAAAGAAATAACCTTTCTAATAACATATTGTATCACGATCCTTCTATAGTTTTATTTATTTTGACTAGACACGTGCCAGTGTATTGTGTTTTAATAGCTATTGTGGTCTCACCTTTACCTTGCCTTCAATTGGCAAAAAATTAGAATTATTCATTGCAGCACTGAAACTACACTGCTTGAACTGCAAAGTCTTGAATATAGCCTCTCTCAACTAGCTTTCAATATCATGGGGTATTGAAATCTTAAAACAGCAATTAGTTTAAAATAAAAAATTATCATATACTGCTGTATACAATAGAAATTAAATGGACACTTTGCAGACCTCTCACTGACCTCATAGCATCTTTTCCTGATAATGAAACCCTGTTCGTAGGCTACATCTATTGCAAAACGAGTCTGTCTTCATTGAAGGCCACTATTGAGCATGAACAGACTTGGTGCATTTAGTGGATGGTGGCAAGATTTCTGTAGGTTTCTGCCTAATACTTATGTATTACTATCTAATTTTTATGAGTTTACTTGTTTTCAATTTTTTTTTTTTTTTTTTTTTATAGGTCTGTTTATAGAGGAAACAAGATGAAATTAAATTGCTAAGAATGAATCACTTTGTCGCTCGTGTACATTCTCTTTTCTTAATTACTTTTGAAAGGAAGTACCCAAAGTCAATTAGTAGGGAGACCCTCTCACCATTTTCTTGCCTCCTAATTTGTGCCTTTGCTATTTGCTTCAACTCTCCCACATTTAGGAGTGATCAATGTGAAAATTCTCCAGACAGTATTAATACAACACAACATAAGCGGTGAAAGTAAAAGTGTGAATATCATTAAGTGTGGTACGTGGTTTTGAATTATTAGCTAGTTCTCAAAACTAACGAAAGAAATAAATGATGATCCATTAGTCATACAGCAGAATTCAAAATCTAGGCTCTCCACACAGAAGAGCACACAAGAGTGATGCACTGTAAATAAGCATGGACATTAAGCATGCAATCTTTACTTATCCTTAATTATTAAGTGTATAATTCATTTCAGCTACATATTTGTGTAAATAAAGTGTACTGTTACAACCAGTTGGTTTGTTTGCATGATTCCAAGACATGGTTGAATTATTTTGTGTCAATCGGCAGCAGAAACTGTAAAGTTAAGTAGTGGCCACTTCCTGTTGGCTTTGGCTGATGCCACTCTAAAAAAAAAAAGTCAACCTTTGATCCCTAAGAGTGAATAGCATTTTATTTCTCCTTACAATATCACCCTGAATCACACATTTCTGGTCATGAGAATAAAGGAAATAATCACCAACTAAAGAAGCTTTTGATTCTTAAACAAATTCTCACCATCAGCACCTAAGAAGTGTCTAGAGAACAAGAGGAAAAATTTGTATACTAATAATAGGGTTTAAAGAACTGATTACACTCCCCTATCAAACCTACAGAAGGACTATATTTGACCCCCACTCCCATAAGATTGCATAAGATCCTGCACCCATTACACTACAATGATCTGAATGCACCAATAGAAAGTAGGAAACCTCTGAGAAGTATCGCGCTGCTTTATTTGGTTAAGTCATCATTCCATACATACTTTTCATTGTTAACAATATCTAGATTGGTTCAATGGTACAACCTCAATCTGATTGTAATGTTACTGGCTTCAAAAAAAAAAAACATAATGGAAATGATAACCGAAATGATCACCACCCTAGGAAGTTTTGATTGTTAAAAATTCTCCTTGTCAACACCAAAGGAAATGCATGGAGAACAGTATGGAGAATATGAATACCGTCGAACCTCGATTATCCGGACTCGTTGGGACCTCGTCGGTAAATAGTCCGGATAATCCAGAGTCCGGATAATCGAAAATATAAATATTAATGAGATAGAAATGTAAACAAAAGGTATGTAACAAAGGAAACATCATTTTAATTGTGATATCTACACAGCCTGTATGTATTTACAGATAATGCATCAGAATATTTGTCACGTCGCACTTGCAAATTTTGAAGAGCGCACAGGATAATACGCTGTTTCAACAGTCTTGTGAAAGGATTATTGGGCTTTTTGCAACTCTGAGTTTTCAAGATCACAACTAATTAATATTCATGAAAAAAATTAGAACCAGAGAAGAAAGTCCAGATAATCGAATAGTCCAGATAATCAAGGTCCGGATAATCGAGGTTCGACTGCATCAATGTTAGGGTGTAAAGGGTCAAAACTACCCTTATGTTTCTGCAAATGCTATCTCTTTATGTTCCTCACGCTGTACTTATCTAGTTCTCAAAAATCAATGAATGCACATACAGCATTTTCTGATTTGCATTCTAGGCACATAAATAGAGGTAGATACCAAGATAGTCATCAGATGCTTGCAATCCATATAAAAAATATTGATTTCTTTCTATACATAATTATATATTTTTTTAATGATCCAACATACTTTTCAATAACAAGCAACTGAAGGAGTTGTAGATGCATCCACAAATATGCAATTTAAGCTGCCAACAAACATACTATGGACTACTTGCAAAACATGTGCCCCATTTCAGAGGATTTAACTAACAATATGGCAGACTTATACAATTGTTTTCGAATACCTTCATTAAAACACATATACAGATTCTTTTGTTGGAAAATTGATGCATGTTCTGGAAAATTATAACTTAAAAGTGCCTTCAGCAATAGTTTACTGTGTCAACAGTGGTAACTGTGTTTGTCAATACATGTAGATATATAATTCAGAATTTGTGTACATAAACCATATGACTGATTTATTTGATTTAATACTATGATAATATAGGAGGTTGCCTCACTTCCAAAATATCTGCAACAAAGATGAAAAATTTCGCCATGAGAGAGAGAGAGAGAGAGAAAAAAAAAAAACCAACAGCTTACTTAAGACAAATTATGATAAATCCACAAGTTCAAAATTGAAAATGTCTCTGGCTTGGAAATATATACAGCTGATTACAAATAGATTCCATGTAGCTGTACATTTGTTCACTAATACATTAATATGACATCAAAATGTGGTAAAGACAGAGGCAGACAAGATGCAGCCAGGTGTGACTGATGTTCTCACTGCATTTTGATGTCTTCTGTGATCTATTACTGCAGAGATGCACAACAACATAAAATCTATTTGTTTTATTTTATAAATAACAAAATGTTGTTCATGGCGATACGATACAATACATTAAAAAACTCATTAATAATTCATGAACTGATTAGCCTATCACACGAGGCAAATCGATCACGTGTATGAACCTATAGAATGATCATTCTGAAAAGCCCGGAGAGGGTTTTGATTTCGGTCACAGGGGAAATTGGCGTACAATTCATAAGCAACGAAATCATCACTGAATTATTAGTGAAAATATGATTACTGTGATCTTTATATAAAGATCACGTTAATTATAATACCAAATTATTCCCCAAAAGGCAGCATACAAAAACATTAACCGCAGTAAACAACAAAGTTTATTTTCCTGATAAATTCTTGTTAGAACAGAAATTCGTTCTTTTACAATTTCCCATTCACAAAATTAATTGTGCAGTTTTGAATACTCTCAACTTCAACTCTAAATCCTATTTCCTCCAAGTTGGTGTCTTTATTTCTTCTTGAACTTTGTCACTCACCAAATTTTTGTAAGCCCACTTTGTGGCATACTGAGTAGCCCTTGGAACACAACTATTCAAGTAACCTTTCTCTTCCTTCGCATTTTTTGGTTCTTGAAACACGCGTTTGGGCGGCATTTCAAGGAAAAGCTTTCTGAACTTTAACAGCAGCCGAACAAGGAGCACTTTTCCCCTCTGTATGTAATTAACTTTTAATGCATTCAAATCACATTTAGAAAAATCCCTAGAGAGGCATGGGTTTTTGAAGCTATTTAATGCATTCATATAATGTTTGGAAAAATCCCTAGAGAGGCACGGGTCTTTGAAGCTATTTAAAAAACTCGCAGCACGTATTTTATTGGGTCTAAAAACACTCGGCTACACCTCGTGTTTTTAAACCCCGGGCCGATAAAACACTGCTGCTTGTTTTTTAAATAGTACATACAACATTCTTTATTTAACGAAGGTGACATAATTAACCCAATGAGTTATCTAACTTACAGCCTTCACAACAATACTAACCCACCATCCCATCCCAGGGGAGGACATCCATCACACAGTAATCTCGTGTGTGGGACGGGGCTGGAACCCTCGACCTCTTGCACAACATTCCAGTGCACCATCCATTGGGCTAACTGGGTGATGTCATCTATGTGTCTGCCCTCCAATAGCCCATAAGTAAGAACCAATTAAAATACATGTAGGATTCAGCTTATCATTACACAAGAAACTCTTCATAGTTGGCATATGCCTGGCCCTGGTTGTTCAAAGGTTGGATATCCCTATCCACTAGATGAATCTCTATCCGGTGGATAGCATAGTGCTTTTTTGCTATCACTAATCCGCTGGATAGTGATTTATCTTTTGAATAGCCTTTTCCCCACTTTATATGACTGGACACCGGTAAACTGACCTTTCATAATTTTATTCCATGGTAGTGTCACATATGTTAAATATGCAGAGAGTGCAACACTGCTAAGGGATTTTTTTCTGCAAAAAAAAAAAGAAAACATATCCAGTATTACCTAGGACAATACTAAAGTCTGAAGCCTGGTGGTGAAATGGACTTCAGTGGTAGGAATAGAAAGAGCAGAAGCTGCAACCTGAGGGAGGGAGGGTTGGAAACCTAATATGAAAGATATTGGATAGCTGGAGTGAAAGTGGAGGGGGTTGAAAAAAATATGGAAGAAAGGGGTGGTTGTTGTGCAGAAGCACTAGACATGGAAACTGAGAGGTAAAAAGGAGAAGATGATGAGAGAATGGTAAACTAGGGGTAGGTCAAGTCTATGCTTGGCCGTTACATCAAGTCTGTACTTAAGCCAAGTGACTTGTTTGGCTAGAGCTTATTTTGGTTTCAATAGCAAGAAGTGACTTAGGGTATTACTAATCCTCCCTGGATGGGATGCTGGTCCATCACAAGGTTACCCTTATTATTTTATCAGGCTTCCCTGAAAATTTGTGGGTTACCCCATTTAAAATCCTGGGTAGAGAGAGGCATTATGGAAGTAAAGTGTTTGTCAGGCTGTGTTTGTCATTAAGTGTTTGCCATTATTTTATCAGGCTTCCCTGAAAATTTGTGGGTTACCCCATTTAAAATCCTGGGTAGAGAGAGGCATTATGGAAGTAAAGTGTTTTGCCCAAGAACACAATAAAATATGGAAGATGGTGATTCTTGCTGGCTGCTTAATAGTTTTGACAATCCTGTAGTGTTCCAGAGACTCTTCTCCAATGACATATTACTTGTGGGGCACATGAGGATCTGTTAGGATTGCTACAAATTTAACACAATTATTTACCCTACATCAAAGCAAATCACCTGAATTTCACCCAGTGCTGAGATGATGACAGTAGACCTGCTAAGCAAGGAAAACAAATCAAATTTGTCAGGATTAAACAGTTTCATTTCTCAGGCCAAAATTTAAAAGTAGTGCTTTTTATTTAAACAAGCCTCCTTAGTGGGAAACACTCTGAAAAATGCAGTGCAGTCACAAGAAAATAAACAAAACCACCATACAAACTGGTACTAAAAAAAAATAAAAATTCAAAGGGATAACAATTGGAAGAAAATTTGACTCTTTCACACCCAAGATCATATTAGCTATTCCCCTTACTGTACTGCCTAACAATTCTTCTGAAATTTGGCATTGGATCAACTAGTAATCCCCTACTTGATATTTTTTTTACTCTCATAACTTCTCTGCTTGATTATTGCAGGGAGAAATTCTGTCTTGGTCCATCGCGGGAATTCAAGGGTTAGAACTTACGTTCACTGTTTTACTTGTTATTCTTTCACTTTTTTACACTAATTTAGTATCTAAACTAGGTAGATATTTCGAGACAAAGAAAAGTATACAAGATTCAACAGCTGTACTAGACCTTTTTTCTTTTTGTCTTGACTATCAGTATATTTTGAACTATCAATATCTGTTGTCCATCTGGACTCTACACCACAATTGTAGCATTTTTCATCTTGAACTGATACTTGGTGATCAGTGGACGAGGAAAAAGTTGAAGAGGAAAAAGTTGTATTTCCACACTCAGCACACATTCTCCTGGGGACAAAGAAACAAACCGAAAAATTAGATTTAACATGGATTGAATATTTCAAAATAAAAAATACATTTTAATAAGCTTCTTTAACATTTAGAGGACAAAAAGACTCTCCAACCTCTGACCCTTTGTTCACAATGGGAAGTACAAAAACAATTGGTGACTTAATCTAACAACCAAAAAGTTGCCAGTCTGGCATTCTGTATTTGGTGGTCCTGTAACTATCTCTTAGCATTTCATCACAGCATATTTCTGGTATAAAGTGAGAGTAAGCTGCCTCTTTCTGTTTTTCTTTCCTTTTTTTTTTTTTCTCGTTATTTTTTTAAATGGAAAATTAAACCAATGATAGACTAGCATCCCATTCCACACTTCTCCCCACCCAGATGGACCACCATACTTAAAAGAGTTCACCCTTTGGCTCCTTACGGTAATTAACAAATAATTCAGTCATATTAATAATACAATGTTGAGCAGCCAGGTTCTGAGAAAAGGGAACATTATCAATTTTCAGAGTATTACTAAAAATAAACAACAAATTCTCAGAGCTAAATTCTAAAAACTGTACAACAGACAATTGAAATTAAGATCTTGGGAGCAAAAGGGTTTTAATTGTCTACACTGTAGCCTACCAATCACTATCTTCAGGGTCCTCTAAACCACTTCTGTCCTCTAATCCTCTGTGTTGTGTGATTGCCATCTCTGCATGGCCTTTTCCACCTGGACCTTTCATCTTGATGAACTCCACATTAGCTGGACCTTTCCACCAACCCATTGAAACTTTACGAGCAACCTTACTGGCTACACTAGCCTGGGTCAAAGACACAACACGAGATCATGATGATTAAACCATAGTCTTGTCTTGGCTGAATCAGGGGTTTTTAGGGCACAACAGACCATTTATATAACCTTTTGATCCCTGTGAGTGGATCCAATCTTATTTCTCTTTACAATATCACCCCTGAATCACACATTAGGGTCAGGAGAATAAAGCAAATGATCACTAACTAAAGAAGCTCTCGATTGTTAAACAAATTCTCCTTGTCTGCACCTTAGGAAATGTATTGAGAACAGTTTGGAGAAAGAGCATACTGATGTTGGGATCAAAAGGGTTAACAAGGCCGTATTTTGCACTTTTTCTAGTACACAATTACTGAGCTGCATACTTACTCTCCCATCATAAACTTTTTTAAGTGATTCATATCTTATGGATCCCAGAAAGATAACTCCTTCCACTGACTCAGTCTGGAGACAAATTTGAAAAGAAATCTGTTTCAAGTATTTGTGACAAAAATTGTAAGGACTCACTTTAGCCACTTTCACTGACTTTTCAAGTTGAATAGGGTCAAGTGTGATTTTTTACAACAGTTTCATTTGTTATCCAATTGTTTGAATTTTCTTTCAATCAGTTGTTCCTTCCACAAAACTTTGAATTCTGTACAGCTGTATGACTATTTATTGAAAACTCCCACATTGCAGGTTTAATTTTCTTGAATTACAGGTCATTCTTTGTTGGAATATTCTCCATTCAAGAATCCATTAGCAAACAGTTTTGGAATCTAACAAGACCCTGAGAAGTTTAAATCCCAAGTCTCCACATAATTGTACAAGCAGCAGTGCATATTTGAATTGGATCAATGCATATAATGGCTATTTGCATACCCTTTAAAATGCACTCTTGACTTGATTTGACAAACATTTTGGTGGAAACTATTAACAGTTTTATCATAAATTTAAGACACTTCCTGGGAACAATAGATTTCAAAAGCAATACCTTATCTTTCGCAACCAATTCCACACAAACCATCTCATTTTCTTGTAGTGCAAAGTCTCGGAATGTCTGTTGCAAAAACAACAAAATTTCAGCATTACTGTCACGCTAACTGGCATTTTTACATCAAAGGTAGAGCCATAAATCAAGTAACCAGGATTGTTATTTACCTCTTCAAAATTGTCCAGAATAAAAAATATGTTAGGGTATGAAATCTCAGCAGAACTTCCTTTTGTATCCATTCTGAAGTAATAAAATAAAGAGGTTTTATACAGTGCAGACATCAGAATTTCAATACAATAAAAAAGGACTCTCAAAGTCTAGATAAAATTACCATTAATCACTATACATGTACATTCTTTAAATAATTCAAATCTAGGAACAATGGAAACTGCCTTACAACACTTTTATCTAACAAGTCTATCAAATCTTAATTACACTATCCCATTTTAAATGACTTTGCTCCATCAGGTTCCTTGTGTTTTGTTCTGATCAGGACATTCTGATGGTCTGAGGGACATGTACCAGTAAGTCATTACTCACCTCCTTCTATTAGGTGAAGCATACACCTTCTGTGGATAGTAAAGTATATATTAATATTGTAAGTTGTCTTTTCAGGACAAAAACAAGTTGCAACAAAATCTAAGGCAAACTTTTTGATCCTGATGCCAAGTGATTGAAATTAGATAAATCACAACTCTTTCTTTGCCAAAGAATTCTATAAGTGTGAAAATAGATGTTACAGTAACTTCAGTTTTAGAGTTCTACTGACCTGTGATATTCTACTGAGTACTCTCATTTCTTTCTCCTGAGGCTTTGTGCATATTGCACATGTTAGTGTGTATTCAAACTATGCAAAAAAAAAAAAAACAACAACAACAAATGTACTGGCACACCTTGTGCATAGCTTAATAAAATTTATTCAAAGTGTTTCCAAGAAAACAAAGTAAATAAAGCTATGTAGCTTGCCATTTGACCACCAAACACACATCACCAAATTGGCAACTTTCACCAAAATTTTTTTAACCATTTTTTTTCTTCTTGTCAATGTCCCCAAAATAGTCACAGCTTGGAGAACTGACATCACTTCTTGAGCTTAACACTACCCTTGTAGCTGGAGAAATTAGGAGAATTGCCACTCTCTCTAAACGAGAAGCCAATCTCAAAGCAGGTTATACCCCCAACATTTTTCAAATTTCCCTTGTAGACTTCTGCCATTCATTTACACCATTGGGTAGTGAGAGACACCATCTTGTCCGGGAACACAACATAATGACACTCCCTGGACTTGAACCTGGAGTCCAGCACCATTATTACTACTAAGATACCTACTCTCGCACATGAGGGTAAGGGAAGAAATTTGATAAATTCACACATATTTATTTCTTACTTGATGCAGAATTAGGTTGAGATAAACAGACTCTTCCCAGTCAATTCCTGGGTCACCCAAGCTATTGAAAGAAAAGCAGAATTACTATCCCAAGATCTCATTTGCAATTCTTCTTACTGTCTGCCATGCAATTCTTATGATGTTGGTTAGGAAAACTTGGTATTGGATCCACGAATAATTCCTCAATTGATATTTTTCTTTGTAAATTTCTCATTGCTTGTCTGCGTGATATTGTATTGATACTTTAGGAGACATTCTGTCTTGGTCACTCATGGGAGTTTAAGGGTTGATAATAGAAAACCAAAGTGTTCACGAAATTGTATCTTGAGAGCAAACAGTTTAAATCAGTAACTAGAGACAAACCTTGGAAGAACTTTTGAGTCTTTTCTGAACACAGCTATTTTTGACTGTGGAATGATGTAAAAAACAAACAAACTGTTAGTATCAAATTAACAATTTATAGAAGATACTACAATGTTCAAGAAATAAACATTTCAATGATAAACAAAAATTTCATTAGAAGTTGGCAACTGGCAAATTGCAGTGGCTACTCCACAACCGAGCCGGCTACTATGGTCATTCTGCCTTTCAGTTTTTGCATGTCTTTTGGAAAACATTCAATATACTCTAGAGGCAGTCATCAATAAAGGTTTTTTTGTTGATATTTTGTCTCCTTTAGGGTTGTTGGGTGATTTTTGATACAAGTTCTAACAATTCAATCAACAACACAATCAGTTCACTGTGCACCATGTTGAATGGACAGAAGAGAAAGACTGGTGACTTCCATCTCTATACAGTACGTGAAAAACTTCAATATAACAGCGCACAATTGCAAAGTGAATGTTGTTACATGTGACCATTACAGCCTCACTTCCCTTGGTCAGCAGCATGATATGAAGTGTTTGTTCTTCAAGGCAGTAGTCATTCTCTCTGTCTCTAGCCATTACTTGAATCAGAGAATGTCGGCTATACGCCCAGGCCCTTACTTGTCCTTGATTTTGCATTTCAGTATCATATCCATTTCCTTTCTATAACCAACTCTACAAACCTCTTGAGGATTTTTAACAACTTTTCCATCTTTATTTGAACTTTTTCCTCTCACATAGAAAAGAAGGTCATCTCTTGTTTCATCTTCAGAACAAACAAAGTACTGCAAGAATAGCCTTGTCCAAAAAGACTCAATAGCCAAGACAATAAAACCTTCTGCTTAAAACAAGAAAACAAACATTAATACAGATTTGTTAATAATAAATTATATATGTAATCATTCATCTTTACGTCATAAATAACTTATCAAATAAGAGATATTTCCCAGGTTTGAAATGAATTTCAAAAAAAGGTTCCAACAAGTTTAATTGGTATTTTCCTTCATCGCAATAGAAAGTAACATAACATTTTAATCCTTTAACTCCCAGAAGTGATTCAAATGTAACATCTTCTCACAATTTTCATACAGAAGATCTTGGGAGTTAAAGACTTAGCAACAAGAATGCAAATTAAACGAACACTTCAACCATCACTGATAATAGTAATTTCAGAACAACTCTCATATGGATGACCAGGACTGCCTCCCGGTCAGCTCAATGGATAGAGCGCCGGACTGTTGTGCGAGAGGTCGAGGGTTCGAGCCCCGGCCGGACCAACACTCAGGGTCTTAAAATAATTGAGAAGAATTTGCTGCCTTTCTATAACATCAAGAAATGGTTAGATACTCTAGTCTTCTCGGACAGGGACGAATAAATGGAGGTCCTGTCTCATGCAGGGTTGGGGTAGGAGACGTTAATTTCCCACGCACGAGATTACTGTGTGATGGATGTCCTCCCCTGGGTGGGATGGGTGGGTTTACAGAGGGCCATGTGTTAGAAAACTCTTTACTGGTTTAATCATGTATTTACCCTCTTGAAATAAAGAACATTGTATTGTACTGTATTGTAGGACCAACAGCCCACTATTCTCACTTGAAAACCACACCAAGTTAAGTGAACACTAGTTTAAGGTTGCAGTTTTCAAGAAAGGAGAAAATCCTGCCTCATTCTGTCAACATCTGGAGCAGAGCACCAAGTAAGGCCAGTAGTTTTTTTTTAATATAGATGACAATTCTCAAAGCAAGAACTGGATGTTGTCAGGCAAAAGGAAGTTCCGAATGGATTAATTGGATTAATTGGGAAGAAAATTAAAACGTGTTGGACACAATTGAAATGAACAACCTTTCAGATGATTTTAAGAAAACCACGTAAACTTCGACGAGACAGAAAATACCATCATATTGCATGAAGCAGCTGTTCATATTCTCTCTGACAAATGGGGAAATCCTCGAGTGGTGTATACATGGACGTACTTGAGCATGTAACATAAACCTTACTCGAGCTTGCATACAGTTTGACCTTTCTCTTGCCTTAAGGGAAAAATTGTACGAGCTTTAAATATGCAGGCAATTGTTAGCGGAATCGGCTTCTGCAGCAAAGACTGTTACACTCTCCGTGGTGTTTCACTTGATTTGTGTGAAATTTCAAAACAAAATACACAAAACAACCACAGGTAGTTTGACCCATCATCTGAATGTCACCCATGATCACCCATAATTTCATAAACTACGGTTTGAGTAAAACTGAAACGTCAAATTTCCGGATTCACACATTTTTGGAACTAAAAATTAATCCAGTTTTTATCTATGTGCGTTAGAATTACCTTCACTCTCTTTATCAGGATTCTCTCTTCGTCTTTCTAGACATATACTTTCCAAAACTTTTGTTATTCCATCGGTACCTGCAGTGTGGGCGGCCGCCATAGTAGCTTTCTCGTCACGTGACGATAAGGGGAGCTTCGGATTCTTTTCGTTTAATGTTACATACACGTATGACCCAGTCTTTCGCGCTTGGTGATGTAAACATACGTGTCGAACACTGCTGATAGTCATAAAAGTAGTTATAATTTCCCTACCGAGAATGTCGCTGTTGTAGGCGTCTCTTCTCGGTAAAACAGAGAAAAGGTTGACATATGACACTTTAAGAATATCGAGAGGTCAGAAAGTGAGAGACTTTTCCCCATAGTTTGGCGATGAACTGTTAACGAGATACAATGCCAAAGACGTCGCGAAGAATATTTTGAGGACTAATTCTTCGTGTTTTATGGATAAGAAATCACGCTTTGAGCTTATAAAACTTGTAGAGGCACAGAAAGAGCAACTGAATCGTTATGAAACAAAACTCAGAGGTGAGGAAATGTTCTAAACTTTCATTTAGAATGATATGTTTAGGTGACTGATCGATTATTCGGCAGCATATCTTGACTACATGTATAGTACCTGTCCTTACCTTAACACGTTCGTTGTCTGTTGTATTGTATGGTAATGCAATTTATCATTGTTAATAGCAGTAAAATGTGTGAGAAAACCAAGATTGATTCAAACAGTAGCGATTGTGACGACATCGCAAACATATGCTGTAGTTACGTGACACAGTTCTTAGTATAGTTAATAATGTTAAATGTACGTGATCATGAATTCAAAACAAGAAAGACATTAAGAACAGCTGAGTTAGTATTAAGCACAGGGTGATGTATGAAACTTAAGATCAACTAAACTACTCATGTTCAGATAACAAGGATCAATTTTCTTAGGGTAGTTTTTGTAATACAGTACATCGATGATGTAAGATAATTTTTCAGTATGTGATCTAAAACTACTTGAAATAACTGCGCTAGTCATGGGTTATCAAAGACTGTATTTACTGTTTTAATCCTTCAACTCCTAAGGGTGACCAAGACAGATTTATCCTTTCAAAATCAACACAATATCAAACAGACAAGTGACAAGAATTAAGAAAAATCTAAAATAGGGGATTACTAGTTGATACAATACCAAATTATCCAAACTACTGTAAGAATTGTATAGTAAAGGTAAAAGGTAAAGGTCTCTATTTCTCTAAACAACATACGTGTTTAGTTACAATTTTAAGGTTGAAATCAGACAGGCGCCTCTGGCAGCCGTGTTTAGTCTGTAGCGATTTCACCTACCCACCCAACCCACCCCAGGGAGGACATCCATCATACAGTAACCTCGTGCGTGGGAAATTAACATCTCCTACCCAAACCCTGCAGGAGACAGGACCTCCATTTATTTGTCCCTATCCAAGAAGACTAGAATATCTAACCATTTCTTGATGTTAAAGAAAGGAAGCATATTCTTCTCAATTAATTTTAAGACCCTAAGTGTTGGTCCGGCCGGTATTGAACTCTCGACCTGCCACACAGCAGTCCGGCGCTCTCCCAATTGAGCTAACCAGGCAGCGGTTAGTAGGTGGTGTATTGCTAGAGAAAAAGTCAATGTTTCTTCAAGATCTTTCCAGTTTTGCTTGAGGTTTTCTTCCCTTTTGGGACAAAAGTTACAGTTCTCACTATGAGTTGTACTGTAATTTTAACTCGACAGGTTAAATCTTTGAGAGCTCTGACTACAACATATCTATTCCCATTTCTCTCTAGATGTTGTCCATGCCTACAAGAATCTCTTACAAGAAAAAGAAGCAATAGAAGCCAGTGTCAAAGTTTTAACAAGTAGTAACACCCAGCCAACAAAAAGCAGCCACAGAAATGAACCAACCCATAGCAAAGATCAGAAGGAAGTTGTAAAAGATGAAAATAGTAGTGATAAGGCTAGTAAGGGTGTTGGTCTAGCAAGCCCTTTGGAAGAGGATGGTTTAAAGAAAGGGGAGGTACTGGATCATCCTTTAGCAGTTAAGGATGATGAAGGAAATGATGAAAATCAATTACCATCTGAAAAGGTTTGTTGTAATGCATTTGTACATACCAAAACAGTTGAAAGTGTTGAAGGCACATTCTGATTGGCCGCTCAAACTCAGAATATCCTTTGCTGTATACCTCCAAGTGACTCACGCAGGATTTACAGCCAAAAATATTGTAATCGTTGCAGCAATAAATGAGTTGAAATAACTTTTCTGTGCTTTATCATCTCACTGTTTTAGTATAAACTAAAAACAACTTCCTGTGAGGGGGTATTCACCACAGTGTTGGTGACTAGTGGTGGATATTAACCTCTCTGCTTAGTAGCTCACTACATATCCACCACTAGCCACCTCCACTTTGATAAATACTTGTTAAAAGTATTAAGAGTGAAATTCTGAGTAGCTTCATTCTGCAGAAGCTGGAATAAGTTCTGGCTAGATTGGCCACTTGTCTGGAGTGCGAATTTTTTTTTCTTTAACTAGCACTGAGTCAGTGCCAAACATTTAATATGAATTAAATGCATACTGATAAATTTCTTAACCTATTCTCTCTAGCTCTGTACTCAGACAACAGCTGTTACTCAATAGAAGTTCACTAGGAGTATTGATAATTAGTAGTCTTTGCATTCTGGTTAAAAAAAAAAAATAATGTTTTCAGTCCAGTAATGTCTCTTTACCATGTCTGTCTCCTTGACTTTGCTAATGTCTTCCATTCAGGTTGTTGAACAGTTAGCAACTCTAACTAGCAATAGTCCTTCTCAAGACCACCCTCACATCACAGAGTGACCTCAGTAGAATATTACAATTACTCTTATGTTCAAACAGCAGGCTAGATTTCTACTTTTTTTCACTAAGTTTGTCTTATCTTCTCAAAGCAGGAAGACACCTCATCTGAGCATGATGAGTTGGAAACCCTGCAAGACAAGATATCCACTCTCACAACATCACTTGCTACTGTTATGGAGCAGAAGTCAAAGATGGAAGCCAACTACCAGGCAGATAAAAAGAAAATGATGGTGCGTACATCCTTAAGTGTAGGAACATTTTTGAAGCGGCCTTCTAAGATACATCGAACACCTATCGCTTTGGGTGTGCTTAGCAGATACTTCAAGATGAAAATCAGCTACAGCTTGAAGTGTGTAGAGTATTCATGCGTCAAGTGATCACTCTCATTCCTCTAATTCAACTGTTTTTTATTAAATAATCAAGATAATATATTTACTATACAGTACCCGTAATCAGTTATTTTACTTTCACTTAGGGGAGTAGATTTATGGCACGATTACAATGGTAATGCTATGCAATGCTATGTAATGCAACACTACGATGTGCACGCCATTCCCATGCGTGAAAAGACCCACACCGTGCATCAATAACGCACAGACTTGAGTGTATATTAAGTAAAAAAAAGCATGCGTGTGAGTGTGAAATGCTTGTAAACTACAAAATCAGTCAACTAGAACTCAATAAATGCATGTACTGGACAATACATGTAACAAGACAAAAAGAGTGTTTGTATTCAAATTTTTTAACTATTGTACCATCTGAAGTGAGAATAACTTAATGTAGATCTCCACCAGCTTTAATTGTACACAATTTGATGTTTATTTGTTCACCTACCATTAGAAAACTAACATTTTCTTCCCATGTCAAATAATTAATTCAGCTGAATTCATCTATCTGTCATTGAACTTCATGTTGCTATATAGCACTTTAAAACTATTCCATCCTACATGTTCTCCATGATTAAAGCATCCTTTTGTCTATATTTGAAATCTAACAACTGCAGCAAGAACAGGAAGTCAAAGTCAAGGAATATGCAGAAGAAACCGAAAAGCTGAACAAGAATGTGGCAACACTGGAGGAACAACTACAGGAGGTTTGCTTTAAATGAGAATTGGAAACTGACAGAAGGTTTCTTTAATTTGTTTGAGGTGGAAGTATGCTTGAGAAACTGTATATTTTTTATCTCCATGATCAAAAATAATATTCAAAATTATGACTGAATTTTGAGTTCCAGAAGAGTAGCCTACCTTCTCTGAGATTTTTTCCCACCATTTAAATCTTACTTATGGGATTGGGGGAGGAGTGTGATCAGGTGTTGACTGCTAACTCTTGAACTGCTGCACTCTTGCACTTCACCCAAAAATAAGAATGGCTGGTTACAGGTTAAGAATGATTTGTGGAATTAGCCAAAAATGATCCAATTGATATTCTGATGCAGGTTGACACCAATCTATGATAACACAACTTGACAGGATTGACATGTAGATGTCCTACTATGCTTGTGTTGACATGTTTTCCTTGAAATATTGCAGTAAGTTAGCCAAGAAAAAAAACTAATCCATAATCAATCTCATTTGTCTACAAACAGCTCAAGCTGCGCATGAGACATGAACAGCAAGCCCGTGAAGAAGAACAAAACAACCATGTCCTCATGCTGCGTGAACTTCAAATGCTGTTGTCCACAGAACGCTCCACAAAAGAAGACCTTGAACAACAGCTAGAAGATGCCAAAGAACAGATTGTGCTGTCTAAAAAGTTACCTGGTAGCAAAACAGAGGAATATGAACGTCAAATTTCCCTGCTGCAGCTTGAGTTACAAGGAGTTGAGAAACGGATGAAGGAAGCAGAGAAAGCCTCCACAAGACCCTCGCCACTTCTGGTCCAGTTGCAAGATGAAATGTCCAAGATGAAGAAAGAACATGCAGAGGCTGTCATAAGGGAGCAGAAGAGAGCCAATGATGCTGAGGAAAGGTTGAGGATTATTACAAGTTTAGAAGAGTGTAGAGTAGCAGATTTGGGTATGTACAGAATTCAGTGACTTGTATTTTTAATTACTTTTCTACCTCTAATTCCCAAGCAGACTGCATTCCACCTCACTTTTTTCTGTAGGTAAGCACAAAAATATGGAGGGCAAGCAAGAAGTGAAATGGGATGGGGGGGGGGGGCATGAACCTGAATAGTCCTGATTCAAATGGAGACTTGGTTTGCCACATTGTCTATGCCATTCGTATTTCTCTTGTGATGTGTGCTGTAATGACCAGCCCTTCAATTCTGTCTTTTTTCGGCACTCAAGTACTCAAGAAAATTACATAAAAAAAACATTGTTTTCCCAACTGTAGGTACTATCACACTCGAACTCCAAGAGGAAAAAAAATCTCTATCCATTTCAGTACAATGTTTTTGACATGAAAATGCCACTTTAATAGATTGTAGTATTTTCATGCAAAAAAAAAAGGAGAAATACAAATACACCATTGGTCAACCAGTGGATCGTGCATTATGTTTTGAATTGTAGTATATTATTTCTTGTTTCCTAACAGAGGTGAAACTCTCTGAGTTGTCAGAAGTTGTCGGAAATTATGAAAAGCTTAGACTACAAGACCAGCAAGCTATACAGAAATTAAAAGACCGTTTGCAGAAACTAGATTCAGAAAATGCCACGTTATCAAGACAGCTTAGTTTAGATGAAAATCAGATGCCAGACAATGAAAAGGAACTGGAGGAAAACGAAACACCAGAAGAGTTAAAAAAGCAAGTTTTCAAGTTGAAAGGAATGCTCAAGATTGCCCTTAATTCCTGTGACACACCAATGAATTTTGGTTAGTAGTATTGCGAGATTAAATTGTACTGAAAAGGCATATTAATTTACTCAGTACGTGACGCGTGATTAATTGACACTTGAAAGGTGGATTTTAAAGAAAGGCAAGGTGAGTTGAGATGTGAGGTTTTCGAGTGAAACACTGCAGTTTACGTGAAGCGTGCATGAAATGGGATCAGAATCCCCCCCACCCCACCCCCTCTTTGCCACCCTCTACAATGTTTAATCCTGACTAAGGTAGTCAGTGGATTCTTAGGTTCCATGTTAGAGAGGGAAAAAAAATGAAGGTATGATTTTGACCCACTTTTGAATTTGCTTTATTTTTTTTTTTTTTGGCTTTGTTTTTCCTTCCTATGATTCCTGAAAACGTTTTTGATTGTTCTGTTTCCTAGTGTGTGAGGCTTGCCCATAACTGTTATATCTTTCAAACTATTTAGGGAATGTTCAATAGGTGGCTTTAGCTGGTATTTTCTGATCATCCTAATGTTATTACTATTTAACATGCAGCAATGTTATACATCGAATGCAAATATGGCGTCCAATTTGAATTGCCATTGTTCTGGACTGACTAGCCTCTCACACGTGTAATAATCCTTTTGTGTTTCCTCATGAAGACGAGGCTAGTCAGTCCAGAACAATGGCGCCATACTTGCATTCGGTGTATTATTCATTCAAGTTCAATGTAGGCTCGCAGCCACTCTGATTTACAAAGCACAGCCACCTTGCCAAATGGGTTTTTTAATATATTAGAAAGCTACGTTCACCTGAAAGTTCCAAAGGAGATGCCTAATGTTTAACCCTTAAAACCTCCAAGAGTGACTGGCATCTAATTTCTCCATACAGTAATACTCCTGAATCATTCATTAAGAGTAGGAGAGTAGGGGAAATGGTCACTAACTAAAGAAGCTCTCGGTTGTTAGACGAATTCTCTTTGTCAGTACCAAAGAAAATATAGAAAAAAGAGAATGGAGAATATAGAAACTGATCTATGAAAGCGATCTTCGCAGTAACGAACCCTTCTTAACAAGCCAACTGGGAGCTGGTCATTATGGCTAGTTTGCTCAGTTGGTAGAGCACTGCACCAGTAGCGCAAAGGTCCTGGGTTCAAATCCCTACGGGCCTGAAATTTTTTCAGGCCTTATTTCCACTACTACATAAGTGGGGTTCATTACTGCGAGGATCGCTTTCAAACATTTAATGAAACCGCTGTACATATATGATTTTCATATATTCAAATTCATTGATAGAAACTGATGTTTAAGTGTAGAGGGTTAACCTATATTGTCATGGAACTTTCCGTTGGATAGATTGGTAAACATTATTTTTTTTTATATTTGTTTTTTTTTTCTTTTTTTTTTTTTACTTTCTAAAAATTAGAAGAACTGAGCAAGTCTGAGTTGGAGTCCTTCTTTGCCAACAACCCTGCTCATCAGATTTGTCAACAAGAGCTGCGCCAACTGAAGGAAGAGTTTGAAAGGTATAAAGTGAAAACGCAAGCCCTACACAAGAACAAATCTTTTAAAGAACTAAGTGAACAGTTGGAAAATTTGGAAATATTAAAGAAACGCAACACGGATTTGGAACAGCAAATTGAAGAGTTAAAAGATCAGGGCCTTGAAAAAGAACGGGATCATAAGAAGGTGATTTCCAATCTGCGAGATCAAGTCAAGTTACTGGAAGAGAAACACAAACGGGAACAAGAAGAAACAAGTACCGTTTACAAACAAAGACTTGAGGAACTAGAAAGACAGGTTTTAAATCAAAGAGAAAGAACTCTTGCGCTAGTGGCAGAAAAAGATTCTGAGATTGAGATACTGAGAAGCCGCAGTCTTTCAAGTAGTCCTTCAGCAGAGAATGTGGCCAAAACAAGGCAAGTGTTTTCTTATCCGAGAAAGTTTGTGGAGGTGAGTAGTGGGTCTCAGGCCACTTTGGACTCTCCCCAGTCCTCTGATGCAGATGCAGCTGTTCATCAACTTTTGTCCAAGCCTTCTGGGGTAAGTGTGTTTAACACCTGCAAAATGTATTTTAGCAGATTATTGAGATTTAGAACATTTCATAGCTAATAACCATACGGCTCGTACGATAACACAGGATATATTTCCTTACAAAACTGATGAACTGAATAAAACGTGATTTTTTTAGGTTAGCAACAGTGAAAGCACATTAGTACATTACGCTCAACAACAAGCCAGAAGGGAAGCGGAAAGCGTGGCGATACGACGTCAGAAGAACGAGCTGGAGGCGTCCCTAAGAGATGCTGAACTACGGTTGGTATAATGTTTGGCATCTTTCTGAATCCAACACGGACTCCCCGTAAGAAATTGAATCAGTTGAGATTTCACTTCACAGAATCCTTTTACCATAAGATTATGTTATTTCTCCTTCCCGCCACTAGTTAGCCCTAATGATAAAAATATGTTTAACATATTTTTTTTTCAATTGCCAATGGTTTTACGTGTTTTAAATATCATGAAGAGCACGATATTGCGTTTTAGAATGACTTCATGTCATGAAATCTTCTTATTGGTCCATATTGGCTTGAGTGTTTCTTGATAAACTGTAGAACGACTACAAGCAAACTGACTTGATGTTTAAAGTTAGCACATCCCGAAAACATCTTGTTTATGTATGCGGTTTCTTAGCAACATTGATTTTTTTTTGTTTGGAAAGAGGTGAAAAGCTGATTGATCAAACCAACGTTCTGAAGGAAGAAATCAGGAAACTGGAAAGAGATAGGTAAAGTTTTCTCCACTTTTAGTGGACCCTAAATGCAAAACCCAAATTGATGTGGCGTGCAAATACTTTCAAATATTCCCGGCATCGTGCAAGGAGATACAAATACTGTGAAGGAAGTAATAAACTTTTTACGACAAAATGATCTTAACTTGGGTGACAGAGTGATGTGCAGCTATTGGCTTGCCGGAATCTGAGGCATCGTGCGCAGGTCCTAGGCGAGATGGTTTATTCTTACATTGTCGTTCTACCGAGAGGGGTGAGGTTGGTAAACCGTAGTGAGCTAGCAAGCATCCTTGGAAGGGATGTTTATTCACTTTGTCGACCTACGGGGCGTCCATTGACTTTTCACCAAAATACCCAAGTAAGATCATTTCTGGATAGCTGCAGCATTATCTCGGGGGACCGAACATCATGGGCACGACATCTCTTTAACAAGTTGCGCTACAAAGTGCTACTGAATAAGTGCCCATTCGCTTTATTCTTCAGATCTCGAGAGAGTGCCAACTTGGAATACCTTAAAAATATCGTGCTCAGGTTTATGATGAGCACCAGTTACTCTGTCAAACAGCAGATGATCACCGCCATAGCAACCGTTTTGGAATTCAGTCCCAAAGAGGTATTTTCCACATCCCTCCTTTGGAATGTAACCACAACATGAAGGTCTAAAGCACCGTCTAGTTTTGATTATTTTCACGTAGCAATTTGTTTTGCTTATCCTTTACCTAACGCGTACCACTTGTAGGCCAATTTTTTTTTTTTACGAATTCAGACGAGCGGAGGCAAGCTCCTTCCACTCTCAGGCATGATTCGCCACTCCCGCTCCTTACCTCGCGTTCGCTTACACAGTCAGCTACACAGTCTATTTGTTGGTTAGCCTTACTCATCATTCATGTTCCTTGTTTAGGCTCGGAGTCTCAGTAATTTGGAGGGCCTCTTAGGCACTGACCACATAACAGCTTCAGCTTCTTAACCCTTAAATTCCCGGGAGTTACCAGGATAGAAGTTCCCCCTTGCAACATGAACACAATATCACGCAGAAAAATGATGAGAATAAAGAAAAATATCAATTAGGGGATTATCAGTTGATCCAATACTAATTATTATTAACTAATTACTATTAATTAATACTAATGAACTAGCACATCATAATACAGTGAAAGGGTTAAACTTTACAAGTTTATCACTTGTAGTCGTGTCAATCTTCTTTGCATCTTTTAGGCTTGTAATTACCCCTTTTGAATTTTCTTTAAAACAGAGCTGATATTTTTCCGTCTCGTTCAAGTTGTGGGTAGTCTTGCACGACGCAAAAAAGACTCAGAATTACTGACTTTGTTTCGTTATTGTGATTTTTGTCTTTTTTTTATTTCCTCGGAAGTTGAGTCAAGTGAGAAAAGTCCAGTCAGCTTCTTGGTGGCCCGGAACATAAAGAAGCGGCAACCTAGTCGGTAATCGCCTTGCGCGGAGAGGAACTCCAAATTTTAAATTAAAATTCTCTTTACTGGGGAGGGGAGGGGGATAACTATTTTTCAAGACATCAAATATACTTCGAGCAGATATTTTTGGTATGAAAATAGGGCTAAATGCATTCAATGATGGTGCCGTTGACCACCGTGCTTTAGTTTATTAATCATTTGTGCGATAACTGATCAGTTAACAACATGCTTTCCCTTTAAGTGAAACACCCCTAACTTATGTTAATACAATTGAGCGTCCTGGGATTGTTAGATGCATTAGTCTGCTGGAGTTGGAAAGGTTTTTTTTTTAACTTATTTGAAACGGTTTCGTGCTGTCATCTGCAAAGAATAAAGGAGCGCCAATCGAACAATCCGGACAAACCCGTGGACCAGTTGTGATATGACAAAACTAGAGGTGCTCCAACGCCCCACCCCCAAGTGAGGAAAAAGACCCTGGGAACGAGGTTTGAGGTGCTCCCAATTTATAACTCGCTTATTGACGTGTTAATTCTCACGCGTTAGTTGTTGTCGTTGTCTGGTCGAGTTTTAGCTTTACGGTAGATTACGAACCGTCCACCCTTTTCGGCGCAGTCCATCGTGCGAGTAAAAAAAAAATTAAATGAAAAAAAGGTTGATGTTAATGAGCGCGCTCCCAGAGTTCATTATTTTTCCTCGTTGATTTTCTTGACTCGCGTACAACACGAGCCTGCGATAATTCAACCTCGTTCCCAGGGTCAGTGGCACTAAAAGTGGCACAAAAAGTGGCACAAAAAGTGGCACTAAAAGTGGCACCAAAAGTGGCACCAAAAGTGGCACTAAAATAGAAAAGATGTGTATCCCTGTAAGGGACACACATCTTTTCTATTTTACGGTGGCCCACAACTGTCACGGCAAAACCAAAAAGCTTACGGCAAAACCAAGGTCAGATCCGTGGGTCCTGGACACTAATTGTGCGCGCAAAGGCTGTTGTAGGGGTGTTACGAAAACTATGACCCTCGAAAACGAAGACCTAAGACCCGTCTTAGTTTTCGAGATTACGAAAACTAAGACCTCCTAAAATCGAATCCGTCCAAATATAAAGTCAAATTGTAACCAAAACAGGTCTAATCTGTCAAATTATCTCCTGTCCGATCCTTTCCACCGAGTTTCAGTTTTGGTAAATTTAGGGGTCTAAGGTTTCGTAATTTCGAAAACTAAGACCCCTCTTAGCTTTGAAAGCTAAGACCCCTACTAAACCAGTAGGTAAAATGTCTACAAAGTCGAATTACGACCGTGGACATTAACCTAAGAACCCACAGAAAGCTCATATTCGATCAATCGAGCAAAAACACTGCTGTACTTGCAATATGGGAAAGCACTAACATCGATTTTTTTCTGTTCCCGAACAAAGGAGTTAATCACCGACACCGGAAATCGCGACCAGGTATTCCTTGCGAGTGCCCAATGTTTGTTTTCCAATTTGTCCGTTGGAAAAACGTAAAAAAACGCCATACGCTACCTAGGTATAATTGTACAATGAAAATATGCCTTACCCCAATTGATCTTTAATTTTGTTACTTATCCTTTAAATCATAAAATTGGCTTTCCATTGGAGATGGATGTTTTTCTTCTTGCCTCTGCGATCGCGAATGCGTTACCTGTGACAGTGCTAAATAACTTATGCACAGATACAATGAAATATATGAAGTTCATATATTTTGTACTGCGGTATTAGATACATATGATGAACGATCCTCGCAGTAGATAGTGCTATTTAAGCAACAGCGAAAATCAGACCTGAAAAAAATCAGGCCTGTACGAGATTCGAACCACTGACCTCTGCGATACTAGTGCAGCGCTCTACCATTTGAGCTAACAAGCCAACTGGGAGCAGGCCGTTAAGTTGATTCGTAATAAACCCGTGAAAGCGATAAATGAGATACAATGAAATATATGAAGTTCATATATTTTGTACTGCGGTATTAGATACATATGATGCACGATCCGCGCAGCAGATAGCGCTATTTGAGCAATATGTAACTTATGCACACGCGCTAGGTTTTGGTGGATTGCAAGTGGACATTAAATTAAGAGCCCACAGAAAGCTCATATTCGATAATAAATCCGGTTAGTTTTCCCGTGTTACTGTAACATCACGAAGGGAAGAAATGTGACAAAAAAAGCGAAGAAAAAAAATGATGTCTTCGCAAATGGTTTCACAACATGGGGTGTAATCCAGCTGTCAAGGAAACTCTCCTAACAAGTCCAAGCTCCAAACAATAAAATTTCCTTGGCAGAATCGGTCACATTTACTGACTTCTACGTTTTTCCAATTTGTCAACTAAGATTATTAAATTACGAAAACTAAGACTCCTAAATTTACCGTTAAATTTCACCTAAACTCGGTGGAAAGGATCGGACAGGAGATAATTTATATTTCAACAGATTCGATTTTAGGGGGTCTTAGTTTTCGTAATCTCGAAAACTAAGACGGATCTTAGGTCTTTGGTCTTCGTTTCCGAGGGTCTTAGTTTTCGTAACACCCCTACAAGAGGGTCTTAATGGGGTTAACCGATAGGCGTAAAATGGCCAAAAATTTAGTCGATAGCCGTAGAAATTGAAAAATTTTAACCGTTAGCCGTAAATGGGGTCAAAAGAGATAACCGTAAAAAAAATTGTTCCCTAAATTTCTTAATTTTAAGGAAGGTGCTAAACTTACTTATGACCTGTTTCATTTCTTATTTTGCTGACTTTGACTCCGTACATGTCGTACATGTGGTTCATACGTTGTGGTATGATTTATCAAATATTAAATTTTTTCAAAAGAATAACTCATTTAAGCCTGAGATGACCATAACACTTTTATTTTGCTTTAAAGCTTAAAAAAACACAGGTTTATTAATATTTAACCTTTTGGAACCAAAGAAATTAATTTTTAACTTTTTTGTTAACCGTAACTGTAAAAACTTAACCGATAGCCGTAAAAGAGCCAAAATTTTAGCCGATAACCGTAAAAGCCAGCACCCCATTGAGACCCTCCTACAACAGCCTTTGCGCGCACAATTAGTGTCCAGGACCCACGGATCTGGCCTTGCTTTTGCCGTGAGCACGTGAGTATTTTGGTTTCGCCGTGAGCTTTTTGGTTTTGCCGCGGGCTTTTTGGTTTTGCCGCGGGCTTTTTGGGTTTACCGTGAGCTTTTTGGTTTTGCCGTGGGCTTTTTGGTTTTGCCGCGGGCTTTTTGGTTTTACCGTGAGCTTTTTGGTTTTGCCGTGAGCTTTTTGGTTTTTGCCGTGGGCTTATTGGTTTTGCCGTGAGCTTTTTGGTTTTGCCGTGAACTTTTTGGTTTTACCGTGAGCTTTTTGGTTTTGCCGTGGGCTTTTTGGTTTTGCCGTGGGCTTTTTGGTTTTGCCGTGGGCTTTTTGGTTTTGCGGTGACAGTTGTGGGCCACCGTAACTCCGTACTCGCGCCACGGAGTTCACAGAGAAGGAAAGTCTGCTCGTAGTCTAGCTTAACGGCAGTTCATAGGAAAACCACACTCCTAATTTTTTTAAAATACCGTTTAAATTATGTTACCATTTAAATTATGTTATCATTAAACAATGTGAAGGTTGGGACATGAGTATCAAATAAATCCATAATTACATTAACGTTTGGTTTGTTGTTTTATCCTGCCCAGACCAATTATTAATTATATCTGCACGTTATTTTCGTCCAATACTGTTTTGCCTTCAGTGGCCCTTTGCAATTTTTTTTTTAAAAATCTGCGAATTTTCATGTTGTGTTCGATATAATGTTTCGTTTAATGTAAAAGTCAAAATCTCATCTTTTGTTAACACGTGTTGTAAATATATGAAAAGTTAACCCTAGTCCATTTTCTAACGAGTAAGTTATCCTGGCAGCGAAACTGGAGCTGGTATGTTCTTTTAGATCAAAACGGAGACGTATCTTTCCCACCCACCAGACCTGAAGGTTTTTATCTGAAATTAAAATTCTTATAACTGAAGACACACGGCATAATGTGATAAATTTCTTCTACAAAGTTACCAGAAAATAAAAGATTATTTACTCTTCGACTATGTGGTAGGGCGGGACCGGAAAATATTTGGCTGAGCTCGGTCCGTACGTCATGAACGAGAGCCAAATATTTTCCTGTCAAGTCCGATCTAATTCAGTCAATAAGCATTTACCATATGACCACTGACTAAGTTTTGAAAAATTCGGAAAGTTTGAGCAAACGCCAAACAGGATGTGATGGACTGGCACCCAAAACCACAAACAAGATTCTACAACAAATACTTTCCTTTATTTTTTTCACGTCAAAAAAAGAAACTCGTAATTTATTGAAAAAAGTGACTTATTTCCTCATTTGTGATCGCTGCGGTCACTCGTTTTTTGCAACAACAGCGAACAATATCACCGTACTAGTGCACTAGGGCCGGACGGCTATTTCTGGGCGGGCTCACTTCAACCCGTCCGGCCCTACATACGTCAGCTTTCACTATAATTTTCTATGGGGCCGTGCGGGTCATACAAATAACGATTACTACTCGCCTTGAAGCGCTCGACTATTTGTAGATTTGTTCCAGATTCTTGGATTTTTTAAGGCGCCAGGGAAAAATAACAATGATAATCTTGGTTTTTTTTTAGACTCTTTTCCTTTTCTTGAACTTTTTCTTTTTTTGGTTTGTTTGATTTGTTTATTTGCTTGGTAAAAGCTCCTACAAAACTGGTTTGATTCGGAAAATTCTGAGACACCCATGCGCCCGCACACCGACAGATCAGAGGCAGCGACCAATCACAGAGCGCGCAATTTTCAGTTCAGTATTAAATAGATTTAGCCAAGCCTAAAAGCGGAGCTCCCAAGTTCGTAATATTAATAATAACATAAAAGATGTCTATTTGCCAAGACTCGCCTGAGTCACCCCTTCCTTCCTTTTGATAGTCTCCCCTACCCTACCCGTGCAATCTGAAGGCACGTAAGTACGCTCAGTCAGTCACGTGACAACCAAACGAAAAGAGGTTGACCGTATTCCATGGGTATGGGGCTCTGCCCCACGCGCGCGAAGCGCGCGTGAAAGCCCCGCTATAAAGATCTAAATGGTTCATAAATAAATACATTTGGAAATTATTATCAATTCACACCTAGTCAGAACTACCAAGTAAGGGATTTTTTCTTGAAGGATCTGGTAAACCATATTTGGCACGGATTGACTGCCTTAGCCTCAAGCTTCTCTTTCGTTCCATCTTTTCATCTTCTTTGCTGGGAAGTCTGTAATTCCTCTTAAAGGCGCTCTTTGCACGGCGTTCACTTTTCGTCCGTCGGAATCCATCGGGCTCGACCCGTTCGGTTGTGAAAACGTCTTCGTGGCTGGTGGATTTACGAATTGTGGGCAGGGGCTTGGAGGTTTTGCCTGCGGTCGAGGAACTAGGGAGGATCGAAGTTCAATAATTAGGCAGGTTTTTCTAAAGATTACTGTACAACCCTTTTTATCCAATCCAAGTCTCGTTTTTCAAAATTCCCGGATTAACTACTTTACTATGCAGGCACACTCAGCCCGCGAAAGAGGTGTCAACGTCAGGTATTTGCGTCTTTACGGTGGAGCGGCAAACGCGAGACGAGCGCGAGGAAAGCGCGTGAGACTCGCTTTCCTCGCGCTCGCCGAACGACGCTCTCTTCTCGCTCACTTGAAGTCCTCGCACTCGCCCCTCACGCTCTCCTCGCACTGCCCTTACGTTCGCCTACGACTTGCCAATACCCACACGAAAAACGCAAAAAAAAAAAGGGACTGTAAACCGTATCCAGGGGTACCCACGATTTAACCAAGTACCCTCAAAAGATGCAGGTGCACTTCTTTGAAGGCCCGAGGACACGAATTTAACATTAGTTGTGTTTCAGCATTTTTGTTGAATTTATATTATTAAAAACTGGATCATAGGATAATGCAATTCAAGACTTTTTATTGGCTTGGCCATTATGGTATATGAGCCAATATACCATAATGTAATATCTGTACATTGTAACATCCGGTTTCTTCTTACAAAATAAAGTCGAGAAGGTTGGTCTAATATCTTGGAGGCGTTTTTTTTTAATAAAACAATTATTACACTCGCACTTGTTGGATATGAGATGATTATAGCCAACTCGGCGCTACGCGCCTCGTTGGCTATCTATCATCTCATATCCAACGCACACTCGTGGAATAATTGTTAATTATAACATAACCAAAGTAAAGCGCGCGCTCTGATTGGTCAATTTAGCGTCCACCATTTGCCCATGGGTGTACGCTGCTGACGTGAGCAAATGCAAAGACTATTTTTCCGCGCGCGCTTGTTTTTTCTGGTCACGTAAGATTTGTTAAATAAAAGGGAACTCCTTAGCTACAATGTATCAATGTTATGTTATAAAACAAATGGTAAACACCACAGCGTACACTATTGAGTTATGGATGCACTTGGGAGGTTTGCTAAGCACTCAAGAAGCTAGAGTCGCTCGAGGCGTCTTTCGTGCTTGGTAACCTCCCGCGTGCATCCATAACTCAATAGTGTACGCTGTGGTGTTTACCATTTGTTAAGTAAACGGCTACTAGTCGTAATGTAGAATATATGTCAGTTCCATGGAAAACGCAAAGATGTTGTTACACTCGGCAACATGTTGCGAGTTTCTGGAAGCAATCCGACCAAGATTTTCCACGAAAGGTTGCAGGAAAGTTACGCATAAATCGTTGTTGCAGATTGTTACGTAGTGCCGATGCAGTTTTCGGGCTTTTTCATTTTATTGGAAACAATATTTAAGATATATCGAGCGGTTTTTAAAATCCTTTTTCAAATAGCAGAAGTGAGTGATAACATTTGAATCAACCGGTTCTGAATTATAGATAACCATGTTATTATAATAAAAAGGATTTAAAATTGAGAAAAACTTACAATACAAGACTTGCTGGTGGAGGCAGCGTTGCGGCATCCTCTTCACATTTTTTATTTTTCTTTTTCAATTTTTTCTTTAACTTTTCGTTTGGCTCTGATCCAATGAATTGATCCTTGTAAAACCATCCTTTAATGCTTAAATAAAACAAAATATTGAATTCGGGTCACACACAGAAGGTATGTGCATTATCAAGAGGGTATAAACTGAAAGGCAACGTACAAGCAAAAAAGGCAAACGAAGTAGGTTACATGTGACACTTTCAATTGACTTTGTCGGCCTCGACGAAGATTGCGTGACAGGCCGTCTAAACTAAAATAATAAAAATCATAAAGCTTTCTTTCGGACTAATTTTGTTAAATCTGTCAAAATTCCTTGGAGAGAAGGACATTTTTTACTTCCTGTTCACTCTCCAGTTGACAGTAAAGGTACGAAATTAAACTCCTTAACCAAATTCCGTCAATCTTTAGCTTAACAGTCACTGCTATTCTAATACACTCTTGATAACGGGAGAATTCGATTGGAAAGTTTTGTTCTACGACTTTAACTTTCGTAAAATCTATTATTAATAATTTTCAGAATTATTCTTCTGACCAAAATTAAAATATTTATCTTCTTGATTAGAAACGTCAATCGCAATGAGAGCGCGGCTAATCCAGTAATTTATGGCCAATACCCTTTATTTCGAGGCTGTTGAGCTTAAAGATCTTTAACTGCAACAAGCACACCATAAATTATTAATTCACATTCACTAACATTCGTTTGAAAAGGGCCATTATCCTTATAAGTTTAAGGATTTGAGTTTTCGTGTTTCACAGTTTCCGGCAAAAGCCCTTCGTGATCGTATTGGACTAGTCTAGCGTATTTCGCGAATTTCTCGGTAATATAGCGTATCTTCGGCTGAAATATCATCAGGAAGGAAAATAAAGCAACATGTTACTTCTATACGTTCCGACGTCCTCATTTCTTTGAGAGGCTGTAATTAAACAACAGCCTATTACACTGCAGCGCAAATCTTCAAAGAGCAGTGTATTGTTTTTCATGGACAATCAAGCGTTCGAAACAGAAGTACCGGAAGTAAAGATAAAACCGGGCAAAAATTCAACCCAAAGGACTCTCCTTGCGATGTTTCCATCACCCAGAGAAGTTACCATACCTTTTACCATTTGCATATGTATAAGTTCCATAGCCATGCTTCTTGCCCTTCTTCCAATCTCCATCGTAAATATCCCCATTAGCGAAGAAATACGCTCCTTCACCTTTCCGCTCGCCGAATTCATCATAGCCTCCTGAAAACTTGTCTACATCTACAAAATCATCTTCGATTATCTTGTCTCTTTTGTTTTTATCAAGTTTCCCACCCATGTTATTCTATAGTCGGTGAGAAAAATCGAACCAGCTGCAAAATTATGTGGTAGAGAGGTTCCCGAAGATCGACAGTTGCAACTGAGTATATTGCGACTCAGTGACGTCACTAACACAAACAGTCTCTGTCATGAAATACTCGCGTAACTTGGTTAACAATTGAAAGCTGTCAAGAACGGTTGTCATCGCGAGATAACAAATACAATAAATCATTGGTGCATGGCGCATCTGGGTGTTCAACATGTGTCTTTCGAAGGGCCGTCTGAATTCTGTGCTGGTAAATGTTTTCACATCGAGGATAGCTGACTGGTTATTTGACCTGCACGATGCTCTAATTAAATAATTGAATTATAACTCTAACACCGGAAGAATGTGTCCTAGAGACTACAAATAAAAATTAGTGCTTTAATTCATGTTTTATATTTTCTTAATTAACTTCTGTAGTTTCAATTAGCTTCTTAAACAAAAACAAACGATCAACCAAAACAAAGTAATAGAACGATCGGGATCTGTCAGAATTCTGGCTTCTGCCCATATGTAAATTACATTGTATCACGTCTCGTTTCGTCACGTCTCGTCTCGTCTCGTCTCGTCTCGCCTCCCGTTTGAAGAGGATTACTTTGACTTCTTTGAACGAGTTTCAGATTTCCTCTGTTGCGCAGTGGTGAATTTGGAAATACTGCATTTGGCCTAACAGCTCTGATTACGATTTTGGCCCAAAGTAAGCATCCATGTTTCTTCTCATTTTCATTTTGTATATTTGTCTCCATTTTGCAAGTGGAGGTGCTGTTACTACTTTGTGACGCATGTTAGTTAGATGTTTTTTGGAGGTGGGTGTGGGGCTAATGGTTCACATATATTTATCAGCAGTGGTATCCCTAGTTTCTTAGAAGCTACACATGCCTCAGGAAATTATTAATAATACTACATTACAAATTTTAATTTATCTGATTTTCAGCCTTGGAACTTGGAACTTATACTCCCAAATAGCTGGGCTAACGCTGGGAGATATAGAATAACTAATTAAAAGTGCTAATAATCTACAATAAATATGTAAAGTCTAAAGAAACAAGAAAATGTAAATAGTTCAAAATCTTTTAATGTGGTTCGGGGTCTTTGTAGTATTTGTAGGTCACGTGATGTAAGATGATGCTATACCTGAAGAATACAGTTGAGTTAATGTCTACTGTGAACTCCACGTGTTTTCTGTTTATCCTTTTATTTCGCTTCTAATATCCTTCAGGATACAAAAGTCTTCATGTTCTGAATGTCCCTTATGGCTAATGATTTAAAAGAAGTAATGTTCTCGGCTTGGACTGTTTGAGTTGACAGTTTATTCCATACCCGAACAGTTCGTATAAACGGAGAATAACTGTGCGCCAAAACACTTGAGTGGGGCTGGAGCATGGAATGTTGGATCCTTGGTCTAGGAGCTGGTTGGATAGAAGATGGGGCCAGCAAACGTCTGGATTCCAAGGAGTCCCAACCAAGTTGATTTACAAGATCTTGTGAGTTTGTAGATCTCTTGTAATTGTGGGCGACGAAACGAGCAGCCCATCTGATTTGCACTTAGTGTTTTATAGTTTTGGCGCCAGAGCGTTGTCCCAGGGAGTCTGGGGACCAACCCCTCTCTTTATTTAAAGTCGCGAAGAATCAAAATAACGGTCAGCCAGAGATCACGAAAGGATCTATAAGATGTATGGAATGCGTACGAATTTTTGACTTGCTTCCTCTGACAACCAGTACAAAAATAAACGGCAACCATACATCAGAAACCTTCAAAGCTACAGTAACGCTTCAAAACGAAAGCGCGAATCACCGTCGCTGGACTTTTTCGATAGTTTCAGTGTCCCTGTTTGTCTGTGGCTTCCAGGCAGCGCTTGCATATTCTAGTAAAGGTTGAATAATTGCTTTGTAGGCTCTTTCCTTGACTTCAGGCGTACACGGTTGTAAAGTCCGTTTGACCAGCCCGAGAGCCCTATTGGCTTCATTGGAAGTTTTGTCACAGTGTTCTTTCCGATTTAGCTTGCTCGTTAATCTAACACCCAGATAATCATAGGAAGTTACATGTTCCAAGACCTGACTATGCATGTAATATGGTAGTATGACAATGGTTCGCTTGTTGGTCAAGGAAATGTGGTAGCATTTCTTAACATTAAAATCCATCTGCCAAAGACAGGCCCATGAAGTTAGTCTGTCAAGGTCTTGTTGAAAGATAAGATGATCCGCAGGCGATACCATCTGTCGGTACCTAATGGTGTCGGTACATAATGGTGTCTAATATTTGACTTGATGTCACCCACGATGTCATTTATGTACATCAAGAAAAGCGTGGGGCCTAAGACAGACCCTTGTGGAACACCTGAAATAACCTTGCACGGGGTAGAGTGTACGCCGTTTACACTGACACTTTGGGAGCGGTTGCTTAAGAAACCCTTTATCCATAATAAGGTTTGCCCTTGAATACCATATTGACTTAACTTATGTAAGAGCTTTGGATGAGATACTTTGTCGTAGGCCTTGCTGAGATCGAGTTGGATAACATCAGCTTGACCCTTAATGTTGAGAATGGAGGCCCACTCGTGAATGGCTGAGACCAGTTGCGTTTCACAAGATAGTCTGGACCTGAAGCGATGTTGGTGTTTACAAAGGATGTTATTTGTGGACAGGTGCTTGTGGACGTAAATATTAAAACATTTCCCAGCCCCCATTTTATCAAATAGACCAGCATGGTGTTCAATCAAGACATCTGACACTGAAGGTACATATTGGAATTAAATGAATAAATTTAATTGAAATTTAGACTGTGAGTTATTGGAAACTGGGTATTTACAATTCATCAAGAGGTGATAATGATCATACCCTCCACTTAGTATGGAATACCAAAAGTATTCATGACAAAAAAGTTGCAAGAAACTGCATTTTAATGTATTCTATTGTGTTGCACCCTTTAAATTATTCTCACTGGTTAACCATGCAGCTGTTCAGCTGGATAATCAAATTGCCACTTCATTTATTTTTTTCCGTTAGCTATTGAAACAAATCCTAGAGATTCCAACCCTTCAGTTTTGGCTGGAAGCCTCCCATTTTTGGTTATTATTTCCAGCCTCCCATTTTCATTCAACATTCTCCTGTTATTTGTAACTTTCTTCTAACAAAGGAGGATAATGTGTTCTTTGCTTCACTAGTCTTCACTAACAGGATCATTTGTTGTTGTTTTTTTTTTTTTGTGGTATCTCACACATCTTTTACCACTGGGCATGACCTGGCATGAACCTGCAGTTTTTTGGGTGCAGTAATGTACTGGATTGCCTTGACTTTGTGTGAGGTTTGCTCTATAGCCTGATGTATAGGCTGATAGTTTCTAAAGAAACTGTTTGGAGCTGTGTCGGTGGGGGTAACGAAATAATTTGAATATATCACTCAACAAAGTTGAAATGGTAACACTCGAAACGTCAGCTTTTATAATCGTAATGGTGGCCAATTTACCATTTCAACTTTGTTGATATATTCAAATTATGATGTATAGGCTGATGCGTTAAGCTTGAAATTGTCAATAAATGTGTCTAAAACTCTACCTGGTTATCAAAGGCAATTTTTCATTGACTATGATCTCAAAATGTTGTAAAAGGCATCTTAGAGGCCTTTCTTTTTAAAAATTTTTCTGGAGGGGCATACCCCTGGACCCCCTAGAAGCTCACGCCTTTGGCTCTCGCAGTTGCAGCTTTGCCAGACCAAAAGCCTTCCTTTTTTTCATTACCAAGGTCTGGAATCTCTGAAATCCTGAAAACTTAGTAAGACCTGTTTAAGATTTGAACCAACTATTATTCGAAGGGAAGTAATTTAGTACAGGGAGAAATAAGGCCAGTTCCTTTTTTGTGCATAATAGTGGTCCTGTTCCATACAAGTGTTTTTTTTTTTTTTTTGTAATTGTTAAGTTATTTATTATTGCAAAAATAATATGACACAAAAAAAATTGACAAGAGAGTTATTTTGTAAATACAATTTTACTGTCAGAAGTTAATTATAATTCTTCAGTAAAATAATTATGAGGTGACACCTATAATTAATAAAATGCTTTAGTAAAATTTATGAAACTATTGCTTAAATGTTTAGTTTAATGTCGAAAGGTAAAGAATCTTGTGAAAAGTTTCTCTTAAAATCGTTGGTGATTTTGAATTATAATACAATTATTTTTTTGAGATTTAAGTAATTTGACAAGGGTACATTAGAAATGAAGATGAAAAAGTGTAAGCAAAATATTTCTCCAAAAATATTTGTAACACTTTTTAGGTTTTTCATCAGTAAATTTTCACATTTTAGAGATGCACTGCATTACATCAAATTCTGTCATAATTTGATTTCTTCTCCATATAGGACATCAGAGGGACATTTGGAACTGTTCTTCTGTGAGGTCTTCTCATTTTACTGTACATTCTTTAACAAAGATTGCTGCTATTTTTGCTAGACTGTGTATACTTGCAGCAAAAACCTGCTCTTGTTCTTCTGGGGTAGTGGCATCTACAAACAGAAAACAGAATAAATTAGTACTTAGAATGATTCATTTACTCAGTGTACTATGTAATTGTTGTTTACTTGGATTTCTTTTCTTTGCAGTGACAAAAAATACCCTTCCCCCAGCTAATGAGATACAAAGGCTCACCCACTTCTTTAGAACTTTCTGTGTGAATTTCTTTGATTATATTTCTATAAATCTTTTCGTTTGCTGAGACTCATTAAGTATGCAAGCATGAATATTTTCTTTGCACTGCTTTCAGGCTCTCAGAGGGGGCAATCAAAAAAGAGGTTAGATAAAATATGCAGGGGATTGATATGAAGAGCTGAGTCCTAAGGAAAAAAGAATAGGATTTTACCAACTTTTTTTCCTCTATCCTTCATCGTAGGCTTTTTCTTCTCTCTTTGTTTACCTGTAATCTACATTATATCTATTTCTCAAGGGTTAAACTGGTTTAAATGATCCAAATTTATTTTGTGCTCAATATTTTTCAATATAGCTACTTGTTTTGTTTTGCTTTTTATTCAAGGCAAGTTATTTTAAGGTTATGTTGAATATGAACATTTGAATGTGAAAACTATCGTATGAAGCACCTAGGTCTTCTTGAAGCCCCTCTCCAAGGCTTAGTATGTTCTCCTCCCATACATTGAATAAAGATGATGTCAAGGCTGCTTGATCTCTGCTGCTAGGCATTACAGCCAGAATTTGTCTCATGGTGTTTGAAAAGCATTGAATACCATTCTCTTTGCCATAAATTATGTCATCTTGTCCTAAAACCTGTGTTTTTTAGAAAACAAGAAATAAGAGAACACTGAAATCCAATTTTTCAAATATTACATACATACAACAAATCTATGCAGCAGAATCACTTCTTTTAGTAAATGACACGAAAACATTACCTGGCCAAGGTAATAACCTAAATATGATAATTCATGTACTCTCCCATTCATAGCTTTATTTCCAAGTACTTCGAAGCAAACTGATTCTCCACACAGTTTTAGTAGTTTGGCGATATTTTCCCAGCACCAGTCAGATGGTGTACCTGCATATGAGGAAAACAGAGAGAGGCACTGATTTGTTTGATGAAAGGCAGCTTAAACACAACGTAAATGCGCGAGGCGAGTCCTTTTTAAAAATAACTTGCCCTTTGGACTACGCATTAACTAGATGAGATATTAAAATAAATTTTGATAAACGGTTAACCAAAGGGGGAAAAAGGAATGTAGAGGTTCGTTAATTGGTGTGAGGCGTACATCTAATGTTACATTCAATCAAGCCACGCCTATAGCACGTTTCGGATTTCATTCACTTACAGAGATCTATTGTAATGTTAAACGCAAATACCAGTTAATTCCTCAAACACGCTGATAAAATCATCTTCGTTCCAGTCTTTGCTGTCACAGTACACATGTAAGATCTTGAGGGCGTCTGCAAGCTCCATCAGTTCAGCGTCTTCAACGCCAAAATAAGTTGGACAACTTTGTAACGAATTCCAGTCAACAGTTCCTGTAAAATTAATAGTCTACAAGCTAAGACCACGTAAGACAGAGTGTGGTTGTGGTGGGAAATTTTCATTCCTTTAATAAAAATTAGAAGTAACAGACCATTTCAAGTTGTGAGTAGGAGAGTTATACGAGGTTTATATGTATTCAGTTCAAGGGTAAGTTCGTTCAGTTTTCGAACCTACGTTCTTTACGGATCTAGGATGAATAATGAAGTAAACAAAATACAGTTTAGTTGCTAATAGAATGTTTTACATGATTTTGCTACTTACAAAGTGAAACAGTTACAAGACTTCATTAACCGAATGTAATGGGAAGCGCGTTTGGAAGGCCTAGAGGAGCGAATTTCCAGTCAGAGTTATTGGTTTATCATTAACTATTTTAATAGTTTGATAACTACTTGCCGTTTTCATCGTTTACAGGTCCGTATAGGATATAAAGTAGTCGGGCTTGGAAAACAAGGGGCCACGGCTTTAGTATTTTGCAAAGCCAGAATCCTCTCTCAGTGTGATCGCTAGCCTTGTCCAAGAATATTTCTCGACAGAATACCCTTATGTATCTCTCGTACCATGGCTGTGATCCTGGCGGGGAGCGAAGCACCTGCCTAATTCTGTCATCCAAACACGAGGCCCCTTTAAAAGATAATGAAGTCAAATAGAATGCCAGTAAATGCGTGTGAAGAGGAACACTCGAGTGTTCTACTGCCCTGGTCTCTGCAGTCCAGTCCAGGCTCGAGCCCTAGCTCTATGTTAACAAAATTCAACCAGACCCCGGAGGGATGATCTGGAGGGAGGAAGCAGGCAACTATGCTTTTGGACACTAACGCTTTGAAACTCACGGTGGATGCTTTGATAAACTCAACGAAGAATGAGAATTTTGTAAGGAAAGTAATCTAAGCGTTGGCTTTCTTATGCATTAAACGACGGAAATTTCTTCACTTTAATGTCATTAGTTTTTTTTAACCTTGACATTATCTTGCTGTACTTACCAATATATCTCCAAAGGTTTTCAGATACCTTGTCCAGTTTTTGCCAACTCCATTCAATCCACCTAAGCTAAACAGTGCTCTTTTATCTACTGTTTTACTGGAACAGCTCAACCGAATTGTGAGTGAGTTCGTCTGTCTGTGTCTGTCTGTTTTTAGCCAGTTCATACCTTTGATAGCAAGATAGGCTTTAAACTTCTCATCATCTTCCCATCCTGCAACAAAGGAATGGAGGAACTTTCCGTAACAGCTGTAGGCGGTGTCACTTCCAAGGGTGGTACAGATCTTTGAGTGTGTGTCTTTAAGCTACAGATGGTTCAAGAGGTTTGGGTGTTACTATATATATTTTTACGTGTGATTTAATGATGTCGGAATCGCATAATTTGTCGTGGGCAAGTTAAGGGTTGTCCAGCACACGATAAGAGGGAAATGTCATACACATTCAAGCGGATGTTGTATCCAGTTTGCTTTCCTTCGGTTAGTGAACTATAGGATATCAGAATGTGACATGTATGTTTATTTTGTTATTCTACGATTTCTTACATTGTCGAGATTGCATTGCGCGACTTTGGAACGCTACTTTCAAGCCAGTCTAGAACCAGAACACTTTAATTTGAATCTCAATAAAATTGGTAGAATTTAATATTAGAAAGTCGAACCTAAAGTCGGCTGCGATGGAACGCCGACATGAGCAAAGTGGAAGCCAGAATTTTTTATTCTAGCTGAATCCTACCATCATTTATCACGGGTGACACCAGACTTCAGCGTTAAGAGCTGCCTGTTATGTAAAGGGAAAGTTATAAGAGCGGTGTAACTTGATTTCATACCTTGTCCAAAACTATTCCGACTTCTTTTAACCTCTCTTTGGTAGAAAAGAGGCAGGTTGCTCTTTTGAGTAATGTCCCTGTTGAAAGATGTAGTAAAACATTACGCTTGATAAACGCCATAAATACTATGCTACAACCAGTAAGATCCCACGAATCTCAAATACCACTCTAATTTTATCTCTAGTTGGTCTCCAATCAGTCCTAACACCCTTATTTACACCCCCCCCCCCTCAATTCCCCTATACAATATTGGACTTTCTTTCTGCGTTTGTACAACATTGATTTGGTGGATGTGGGTATTGTAGCGAACTGCTCTCTTTATTTTTGTAATTTAATTCTTAAAACATCTTCAAAAGCGGCTGCGTAAATGTTATGCAGTAACAAAGGGCGAGTTGTTCCTTGATACTCCCTATCCGAAGTAACCCGATTTAACTTCCGTTGAGCGAGCGACTTCTGACCGTGTAAGACTTTTCTGTTGAATAAATGTTAATGCCTATTTGGTTTATGGTACGAAAGCACATAATTGACAAACAGTAAATGGTTAATTTTAGTGAGGATGATTGTGGAATTAAAGGCTATCCCAATACTGAGGTATGATACTGATGTAAATCTCACCAAGGTCTTTGAAGTGGTTCCAACAGTACCCAGTTTTCACGGATATGAAAATCTGGGAAGATTCCCGTTCACTCTTGAATTGGATGTTCGGGACGATAGCGAGCAAAGCGTCCTTGCTGTGAATGTAGTTCACTACCTCGTCCGTGAGAAGTCTCGATGTCAAGGAAAGTTGCCCGAGATCGGAAAGTGGGGTGAAGCCAAATATTCTAAAGCGCATTTCTCGGGGTAGCAAGGCAAACAGACCAAATGAACTTCTTTTATGCATTGACTGCTTTTGGTTTATATCATTCAACGTAGCTTTTGCCGATTTGAGTGCTCCATGCTTGCTGAATTTGTTTTTCTTCACACTTCTCATGTAACGATACATTGTAACTGATCGGGACATGATCTAAAGTCACTCTTCCCCCTTGAGATTTCACGGTACCAAATGCCTAAAGCCTAAAAGAAGTAAACAGACGTAGATGTTTCGAAAGATCAAAGGAAATAATCAGTCCAAAATAGGATAGACTGAGTTTCGTAAAGAGCGTTCAAAAAACACGGCTTTAAGTAATGTGTACTGTGAAATGGCTTCTACACCAAACCGAATTTTGAAAAGACTTTCTATCGTTTGAGTAATCTAGGGAACCCTTAAAAACTTACTTAAAATTGGGAAAAAAAGGAAAGAAATGACTTAACTAATTTCCGTATATCGAGGTTACTTACCCCTGAAAGAGTTCAGCACAAAAGAAAGACGAAAGAAACTTATGTAATTATGTCAGAAAATTTTTCTCCCATTTCTCGCTTTCTTTGTGGATATTTACAGCGCGCGAACCTCGCGCGAAGTTATCAAAAAGCGCGCCACTTTTTGGTAACCGCGTCGCTCAACAGTGAAGGACTGGGGACAAGTAATTTTCAGTCAATAATTACTCGGTCTTTTCCACTAAACCTCCGAACATTTGGCGAGAATTCTCCGTAAATTTTGAACCAATCAGATTGTGTGAGCCGGCGCCGAAGTAAAACTTTCGCTGACTCTTCGTGGCTCTTTCCTCGTTTAGATTCGAGCAGATAGAGGGGAATTTGTTGAATTTTGTTGGTTGTGTGGATTATATTAGAGCCATGATCAAGCTTTTTTCTTTGAAGCAACAAAAGAAGGAAGGAGAAGGTGCAAAGACAGGGACGAAGAGGGCTTCTGCGGCGCAACTAAGAATAACGAAAGGTATGTTACGATGTTTTTCTTGTAGAAGAAGCTTAGACATTGTGCTGCCATTGCATCATGATCATGTATCTTATTCGTTTTAGTCCACGTTATGTGATCTGTTGAGTTATTATAAAAGAATATCCTTGTAGACTAAAGGAATGAACAGCGAAAATAGCTCCTTCTGTTTCTTGCTTTGTTAGCCATGCTCACTGCTGGTTTTTGTCCTGAAGTCAATCTTGACAGTTTTGAGTTTCTCCGAGTGTCTTCTCTGAAGTAATCTTTTTGTTATTTTGTACGAAAATCAAGCCTGATTTTTTGTACATTTTCACCATGTTGCCACTTTGATTTCTTAAACCTTAAATAGTATCCTGTATCCTGCCTAATTTTCTCCAAAAAACGCTACCGACACGAAGGACATCCAGTGTGGTATTTGTTTTGTTTACAAGCCCAAGCTGTTGATACTAGCGAATTCATGCTAATCATTAAATTTCGTGAGACATGGATAAGTTTGATTGATACGTCGGTCTCGAATAAGGATAAGTTACCGCTACAATGACTAATTGTTCTTGTTTATGGAAGGTTTTTCATAATAGTATTTATATCTCAAGAGCATGGTGGACAAATAATTTTATCACTATCCAGAGTGAAGAAGAGACTCAAAGTCCAATTTGAATTAAAATGATAAGTGTTAGGGGTGTTGCAGGTCTGCTCTTTGTTTCCCAGATGGACACAAACTTAGAGTGCTGTTCATAGAAATCAAATAGTTTTTGAGGATCAGGTTCAAAGTGCCACAGAAATTTCTCTTTCAATTGTTTTTGGATGAAGTGAAAGAAGGAAGTTTTTATGGAGTCTCAGGAATAATGGAGAAAACACAGAATTAAGTGCCATTTGGTTATATGACCTTTTCCTTGCACAGTGCCATGTTCTCTTTAGGGTATATAAACTACACATACCACAGGGACACCTTTTGAAATTCTACAGAGTGATCAGAAGTCTAAAGAGAAGGGTTTCTTAGGAGGATGAGTGGAGTTGTGTCTGGGTGATGGGTTACAACCTCAGTAATTGTTCTAGAGTGCAGCTTTGCAGGATATCTTCAAAAAAAAAATACAGCTCAAAACTTATAACCAAGCATCAACTAGGGTACAAAAACTTGTGCCAAAAGATGAGTTCTACTTTTTAATACCATTTTGTATTAGCTGAAGTATTAAAAAATGGAACTAATTACAAGTTTAATGCTAGAGTTGCTATATAAAACTTTCTTCTCTTTCTGTCTCCATTGCCTTTCTCTTCTTCATTTTCTCACTGACTAGACTATACAAATATATTGAAACACCTTTTGGTTTCTGCCTTTCTTTGGCCCCCATTTTATAGAAAGAGCCCCTTTTAAGTTAAAGAAGGGGCCCACTGGGCTCTGTTTGACCAATTTTTACAGGAAAATTCATCACCTGACAAGGGAATTCCACATTGAATTACACCTGAAAAGCTATATGGCATGAAGTGATGAGTGCCATATAGGTTTTCAAGTACAATTTGACATGGAATCCAAGAGTCAGGTAATGATTTCCTTGAATCACATAATTGAAAAAAAATAAGAAAAAGAGAAAACAGCGATAACATTGTTTGTTTTTATCCTAAGTACGAAACGAGAGGTGAGAAACAATATCTCTTAGCCTTGTTTTCAACTCACAATTCCGCACTAAATGCCTTGCTTCGTTAACCAATCAGAATGCAAGATTTTATTCAATTACATGATTCTAGAATAAACCCTGCAGCCATGCATAAAATACAGTTTATAGGCAGTATCATATGAATAATTTTGCTTTTGGTTTTGTCATTCTGTTCTGAAATCAAATAAGTAGATTTTACTTTTTGGTTCTGAAATCAAAGTGTTGTTTCTCTCTGGATCCTTTGTCTGGAAGCTGTTTATTTTCTTTAAATGTATCTCAAGGAGGGAGGGTTAATTACTTATGTGATCTTAATTAAAGTAATATTCTTGAAAAGGGTGTCATACACTCCCCTTGGAATTTTTTCAAGAGTACTACCAAAGCTATACCCATTGTTATTTCATTTAACCAAACCATGATGTTTTTACCACTAAACTTGGTATTGATGTCATTATTGAAATGTGTTGCATTCCAGATGTACGGGATCTCGAGCTTCCAAAAACATGTCAAATAGAATTTCCTGATCCAGATGATCTTCTAAATTTCAAGCTCAATATTTCACCAGATGAGGTACAATAATCTTTTAGAGACCATCTTAGTTTTTTACCAACATCTAAGAAGTTGCATCAAACACTCAGTGTAAATTACAGTTATCTGTTATTGCAATGAAAATTTATTAGGAGGTGAGTTTTTATCATTGGTACACAAAGGAAATGTTTATGGTGTGTAAATGCTGGTTATCTACTGATGCCTGTGAAACACAGTTTTGTGAAATTAAAAGTGCTTTACTAGGGAAGCAAGTAATATTTCTTCCCTGAGGGACATACTGATATTCCTTACCAGGTTTCCATTTTATTTGGACCAAAAAATTTGAGCAGACACTTTTGATTTTATCTTACTTTTAAGTACTGTGATTGAAATTGCCAAGCGAGACTCCAGTCTACTTTTTAAAATTTGTTCAAACTTAATGGACACCTCTACGAAACATTTCATCTGACATGTGCAAGTTTGAGCCAGACATTGTCCATTAACTGACTTGTCCATGGATAATGCACAGCAGTTTCTTAAGAAAACAACAACTTTTTCCCTTTACTTGAATAAATCAAGCCCCATTACTCAAACCGATATCTCATTTTTCTTAGATCATCATAAGTTTCAGTAATAGTAAACAATATTACTTAGTTTTTTGAAGATTTATTGCTACTTTTGATTTGATTTTTTTTTTCTTTTACTTTTTAGGGATTTTACAGAAATGGCAGATTTGTTTTTAGTTTTAAGGTAAGTTGCATCCTTTCTAAGATCATTGGATGACAAAGGAAACTACTTTGAAAAACTGCAATGGATTGTTGAAAATGCATCTACCGCATTTATTCGTTTATGAGCCGAGACCCTAAACTTCGGTCTGTGTTAATCAGGAAGGTTCTGAAAACATGTGAATTGAAAATACTCGGTTATAAGCCAAGACCATATTCAGAGAATTCTATTCTCTAACCAACTGAAATGAATGCAAAAGTTTCGAAACAGAAAAGAGTTTCAATGCAGTATTGCCGTCGAAAAAAATTCCAAGATAACCAGAGAGTAAGACATCAGTGAGTCACTAGAGGAAAGATCAAGAGAACCTCTGTAATGGAGAGCTTGAGATGTCAGCGAAATGCACAACAATGGGCTATTACACTCCAAAATATCCTCGGCTGGATGAGAGATTACTTGACTTTTACTTTTTACTTCTTTGATTTTATACCTACTCTTTTTATTTAACTTCCTGATTTCTGTAAACCAGTATACTTACTCTCTCTAATTAATTTCCTGATAACTGTAAACTTGTATACCAACTTTTTTTCTTAGTTAAGACATGACCCACCTAGATTAGATAGCTACGTGTGGGCATGTCCAATTTGTTAAAATATTCATTAGAAATTAGAATAAATAAAGGTTTTTGTTGTTGTTGTTGACTGGTTTACAGAGGAGAAAAGCCAAGATAAGTTTTCTTTTTACATGATCGCAAATTTCAACACCGTAACATGTGACGAGTTTGTTTACCAATCGTGTAAATGGGCAATTCTGATTGGTCAATTTCAAAATTTTTAAAACACTTTTGCAAGATCTGTACACTCGTTCAAAACCTGCAGAATCTCTAATACTCCAGACGGCATGGAAGATGAAGCAATCTACTGGGAATAAATGGCAGAACTAGCGGATGAGGAGGAGATGGATGATGAATTCCACGCTGACACTGAGGACGAACAATAAGCCGTATTTACTACGCGCCAAAAACAACAAACTGCTCCTTTGGAAGCAACCACATAAATAGAGTCAATTACCAACTTCAACTTGTTTTGTTATTTACTTAACTGCATGCAATATCTCGGCTTATAGATGAATATATCTGTTTCCTTTGAATTTGCTGTTTCAAAAAAATTATGTTTGGAAAAACTTTCAGCTATAAGCCAAGAACTCTTCTCCAGCTCAAATTTTCGAGATTTTGGTAAAGTTTTGTGAAAAAATCACTCAACTTATAGATGAGTAAATACAGTAAACAGCAGGCAGCAATTTATTGTGATGTCTTTCAAAATTTCTAGTAGTTCACTTTAGGTTCTATTTAGGTTCTATTTACTCTAATCTTAATTTCTTTGTCTGACAAATCTACCTAATCTAAATCCTACTTTTGTAACCATAGAAAAGCATAAATTTGTTAGATTTTTGAAGCCAACACTGTCTGGGATCATACAATCACCATGCATCATTGGTTAGCAAGGCTCAACATTTTCCATGAATGTTGATAACTTGCTTAGACATTTAATTATCCCTTTATCAATGCCAATCTGTCTTGTTTATTAAAGGTTGGTCCAGGATATCCTCATGATGCTCCAAAAGTCAAGTGTGAAACAAAAGTGAGTTTCTAGTTTAAGAGCACCTGCCATTTGTTAAAAATATGTGGTCAGACTTATTAGTTAAAAAGTGAATGAGATTTCTCATGAAATTTCAATAACTTTCCTGAAAATTTTAATCCAACAGCAGATGCAACTTAGGAACTTACTGATATGGCAGAAAAGTTCTAGTAGAAACAGAATTCTTTTTATGATTAGATTATTGATGACTGTTTTGAGTTCATTATTAATAAAATTTGCAGCCATGTCTCTTGGCTGTTGCCATAAACCTAGTAACTTCAAAGGCTTAAGTTCTTGACTGTATAAGTGTTGTGATTTGTGACAAGATTTACTTATGAGTTCTGATTTCCAAAATGGTTGGTTGAAACATTTTGACACTTCCCTACAGAATATTTCAGGTGTTCATGGTATTTGGATTTTTAAAGTGATTTAATTTACTGTTTTTCAGGTTTATCATCCTAACATTGATTTAGAAGGAAATGTCTGTTTGAACATTTTGAGGTATGAATAGATAAATGATGATTACTGATATTGAATTTTCTTTCATTCTCTTTAAAATTACTTTATGATGCAAAACCCTTAAGCCCCCAACATATTTTGTATTTGCAGAGAGGACTGGAAACCTGTTCTTACAATAAATGCAATAATAATTGGATTACAATATCTGTTTTTGGTGAGTGCTTGTAAGAAACCCTATGAGGTAAACTTTTGAGTCATTGATTAGTCTGTCAGTGAGTGACTTAGTATTTTTGGGAGATGTTTGAAAGAACTAAGATTACTTACTCAGTATTTAGGGTAAAATTAAAATGACTGAGTTTAAGTTTGCTCTTGGACCTTACTATCATGTCATTCTATTGTTCTATAATCTTATGTAATTTCAAGCTGGGAATTTATATAATTATGAGTCATCCTCAGATTATTAATTTTGGTGGTACGAGATACAGCACTTCAGGGCTCAAAATTAATGTTCACACACTCACAAAATGGAAGTGATTTTGATCAGTCTGTGAGTGAGAAAAATATCCACTAGCAAATGTTTGCAAGCTAGAATTGCCCATGTCTCCCAAACATTTGGAGAAAGCCATTCAAACACAAGAATAAATGTACGAACAACATCTGAGGAAAATAAAACAGTGGACGCTGAGCTTTTTTATAGTCACTGGCCAGCAGTATTACACCAAGGCTCTGTGCCAAACCTGCGCATTCACATGTTGTTGTCATTCCTGGTGGATTTGGAGTTATCATTTTCATTATGTACGTCAAATGTATTCATTGTTCAAGAGTGCCAGTGCCATTGGCGATGAATTTGCTGGTGGTCTCACCAGTTTGCTAATGGAAAAAAGATCTTTAGTTACTGGCAAAAGGTTGCAAGTAGACTAAAAAGTTAACT